>NC_141356.1:22855080-23110080 GCF_057382095.1 Aulonocara sp. 'chitande type north' Nkhata Bay
ATTACTTTATTCACTCAGGAGATTTTTCCATTTCTCTTCAAAACATTTTCTGAGCCCAGGTCAGAATAATAATTTTATTCACTGCTTTTACTTGATTGTTATCAAGTTCGACTGAATGGCAGCCAGTATATTTGTGCTGACTGTACAGGTCTTTCAAGCATCCTGTCTTTTCTTTTCTTTTGATCCTCCACAGTCACTGCAAATCAGATATGACAAATTAGCAAGACGGTGCACAGTGCCAGGTAACTGCCATGGTCACACGTGTTACTCTACTCACTTAAAAGACTGGAACTAGCAACGATCATCTTAGTAATCAAGGCCAAGCTAAGTAAAAGCCAGTTTTTGCAATCGGCCTTTTAACTCTTGCTCTTTCAGTGCAGGTAAACAAACTGTATATATAAACAAAGCATTGGAAGATTAGAAGGTAAAAAAAGTAGCAAATTAAGATTTTCCCATTTCTCCAGGTGGTAACAGTTTATCTGCAGGCACTAAATGTGTGAGCATGCTGTACATGAATAAAGCATGAATCTAGTGCAGAACTTCTTTAACCTTCCTTCCTCCACTCATCAGTGTTCAGTCACTCGGTACTTAGAGGACTTAATGATGTACGTGATCCAGTGATCTGCCTTATACACAACATGAGTGACAGACCCACTTATCAAGTGAAACACTGGATTGACGTAAAGATGCAACACAGTGATTTAGTGTTGCATTTCTAAAAAGCCCGGGGAATAAACTTTCCCCCTTACTGTGTGGTCTAAGCCTGTTTGAAGTGGAGGTTTTCATTCGTGAGAGAAATGTAGCAAAATCTATGGCTGGAAATCCAAAACAGCAACTCTTGATTACACTGGAAGATACGTCCAAGGATGGCTGATTTGCTGACTAAAGACAGCCTGCAGCAAAAGTCAAGACGCAGTCAGAAATTTAGAGCCGAATAATCCCAATGTGAATGCCGCTACGCTCCATGTCTACAAACCATCCAATCAGAACACAGCGTAAAACGACCAATTACAACGACAGACGACATTTTATATAAACCAAACAGATTCAAAACTGGCAGAAAAATCCACGTCTCCACCACTTCCTCATTATCTCTAGCACATGTCATTCACCACCGCACTATCTGGTAGCACAGTCTGACACAGATTTCATGAGACTGATCTTACAGAGTGTCAAACTCAATGAAAGTACAGAGAATTGTCAAAACTAAAGCAGCAAATTGACACGACAAATTGACATGTCACATTTTTTTTAACCCAGTAAGGCTCAAGCTCCAAAATGACTAAAGCCTACTTTCCCAATAATGCAACTTAATAGCACAAAATTGGTGCTTCGAAATTAGCCAGGCCAAAGGATTCCTGGCGACCGCTGCACAGTGCATACCGATTAGATTTCTGTCGGACTTGAGCAATCAGGCTGGCTGATTTATACATGGCTGCAAAAATGATACGATTGCTACTTTACACGAGAATTCCTGAAAAACTGAGTTTACTGATTGCATATAAAGCATTTTAAACGACCCTTTTTTAATTAAAAGATTCCAAAATGGCACACAAGCTGATTAGTCTAAGAAGATTTTAATTGAGATGAGATCTAATACGGTGTGAATGCTTGCCTGGCTTCCAGTAAAACCTGCTGGAAACTGTGGGGATGAACAGAAAAGTATTTTACCAGCATAATATAATCTGCAGTATGATCATTGCTTTAACAATGTAACAGATAGCTTTAAGATGGCCTTAAGATGTTTATGATGATATTAACTTTGTATTTCAGGTGCAGTTATAACTATTTTATACATATTGCATATCTGTGCTTATTTGAGTTGATGTTCAGGTTCTTTAAAGGTTTTAAGCCTCACTGACGTGACTGTTCAGGTGATACATGCTGAGGGAAAACTAGAACATAGAAGGAATTGCAATACATGCTTACAAAACACTTATATCAGGTCATTCTTGTATTAAGCTTTTAGTAGGGGTTCTTGATTAAAACATTTATTTAGTAGAAGACATACACATAGTCTCAGTGAGCCTCTGGTCTGGTAAAAGGTCAGAAGTGCGAGAGGTGACATCGAGGCTGAGTGAGGTTGTGACACACACACTTTAAATTAGATTTATTTAGAGGATGTTTGGCTGTAACTGCAAAATTGTCTTGGTAAAAGAGGAACCGTTTCTTGGTGTCTCGGCAAGAAAGAGGAACAAGACAAGAACTGAAAGGTAGACAGGAAGGGCTAGCCATGAAAATAGAAGATGATTTTCTAGGTGAAAAGTCATGATGATGTTGATCTGATCTATGTATAAAATGTATCTGTGACGCATGAAGGGGCGTCAGTAAACAAACCCTGATGTTATAAAATAATTGTTTGTGCTTTAGTAAGTTGAAGATCAATTGCTGTTTTCAGTGATCTTCCCACGTGTGAATTAAAATCTTCGTTTGACTTCACCCGGCCGGACCAGTGTGGTTATTTTTCGATCACCTCTTGTACCCTTTCTCAATTCTTGAATCTTAACATTTGGGGGCTTCGTCCGGTGGTTGAGTAAGGGAGAAAAGTGGAGGTGTGAGCGGTGGTCCGAGGTGGTCAGACGGGCAGACATGAATTCCAGTGGTTGAAGTGAGTGGGCATAAGCCGGCTTATCCAAAAGGTAAGGCACTACCTGTTGAATTATTTCCAAAGTGTGCCAAATTGGACATGATAAAATTTAAGTCTACTCACTGAAGTTACTGGTGGATGTCTGTTTTGATTTTGATAAGAGTCGGAGGATCTAAAGCAGTTGGACTGCTGGTAATGATTTTAGTATGTTAGGGAATTTGTTTATTTTTTGGTTATAAGGTTGGACCTGCTTCAGTTATACACTTGTTTTGGGTGTTGATTGTTGTTTCAAAGTATTATAAATTATTTTAGAACGGAACCGTGGGGGTTCTAGGAAGCGCAGAGCCCGGAGGTTACGCTCCCTCCTTGTCGTGGACGCGCGACATTGACCTCTCGGCGAAGAGGGATAGTTCAGTGTGGCTTAACTGTGGGGTACAGGGCATCCTGGAATTAAGCTAGGAGTTAGAGTCTCCTTACCGTTTGGAACGGTATCTGCGCTTTTTTGGGCAGCAAAGGTTGGACCTTGGGTGTTGGACACTTTTAAATTGAGTTAGGGAGTTTAGAGATGAGGCCAGAAACTGTTGGACAGATACTGGTGAATTGATCGCAAAAAACTCAGGGAGTTTATCGGTTAGACTGTTATGTTAAATTTGTCGAAATTCGATAGGTGTTAAAAGGTTTAAAATCTGTGCAGTTGTAAATATAAGACGTCTCTGTAATAAAAAAAAAAGATCTCTGTGGGTCGAGTCAGCAATGCACTGACTGCCTGCTGCTATTCTTAGATGAAGAGTGTGTGTGCATGCAAATGAGGCAGCTGATGCAGAGCGCATGAGAGGACTATGCTTTCGGTTTTGTGTGTCATTCAGCTCTATAACTATTGTTTGCAAATATGGATAAATGTCTGCAATTAAAATGCTGGCTTAGTAAATAATAACATTGTAAATATATGAATGGTGACAGCGTTTCAAAATAGAATATAAGAATTGTTTGTGTGTAAAGCCAACGTTTAGGTAAGAAGATTTAAGGTGGATTTGAAGGCATAAACAAAAAATAAAAGGGTTACAGTCTGCAAGTGTTGTTAATTCATGAGCTGACTGGATGCAGAGTAAGTGGAGTGGTCATCCTGAGAGGATTGAATGATGCTCTAACTCTGTGGTCAAGTCAGACATAGGTTTTAAGTAACCATGAGCCACTAATAAGCGTGACAGATTAATGAGTATGTGTAAATTGAACTTGTTAAATAGCCTTAATAGAAGTAACTCAATGAACACACAATAAAGTGGACTTTTTAGGGGTAGTTTACCACTGATACCATAAAAAGCAACTTAATTAGTAGTTCAATAACAAATTTTAAAGATAACCTTTGTTATTTGATAAGAGAGAGAAAAATTCAGGTTACATATAGTAAATAAATAAGGAAATGTTAATCTCTGCGTCATTCCACACTGAAATTTCAATTGTAGGGGATCATTTGGAGGTGAATTGTGTAGGACACGGGGAGACAGAAGAATCTCCCCATGAGTTTTCGGTGTGCATAGAAATTGAGGAGGCTGAACTGGAAGCCTGCCTGGGTCGTTGTTTTTGTTTATTTGAGGGTCTGCTGGAAATTTGTGAGAACGACCACCTTGATATGTGGGAGCCTTCTCGGGCAGCGATTTTTTGTTAAACCTGTGGCAGGCTGTGCAAAATGGAGAAAGCTTTGACATAATGACATAAAGGTGATTTCTTGGTTTTAGATTTATTAGTACGGGACAAGTTGAGGGACCCTTGAGGGTGTGTTGCTGTAAAGTATATAAGGGACGCGCAGTGCCGTTAATGGGTTTAAAATAAATGAAAAAACGGAAAACACTAATCCGAGGAACTATTGGAGAGGTAAGTATACGGAGGTGAGCGCGTTGCGCATAAGGGTTGCTGGTGTCATATATTAACACTTTGAGGGCGAATAATTTTGATTGAGTGTCAACGCTTGAGAACGCGAGGACAGCGTCTAAAGTGCTGGGTTAAACTTTGTGTGTCACCGAGCAGGGGAAGAGGAGCCAGTGGTTGCGAGAACAGCGAGACGAAGACTGAAACCGAAAGTTAAGCGTGTCTGGGTGACCTAGACCTAGAAGGTGGAGTCGACCAACGCCGTTGGAAGAGGTAAGTCTGTGTTTCAGAGAATGGCTGACAGCTCGGGTGCGACACCTAGTGGGAAAAGGGGATGCAAACCTCTGAAGGATCAGCTTGAACAGCTTAAGAAAGCTATTCGTTTGGCTTCCCCTGGAGCATTAAAAGCAGCAGAGAAAGAGTGCCAAGCAATGGAGGTTGAGGTAAGCAAACTTATTACATCCCAACAGAAAGGGCTGGGTGATAAAATACCTCTGAGCTTGGTGTTAAAAACTGAAGGAGAAGTGTATGGACAAATGCATGAGGCCCTACGTGCGTCCATAGAGGCATTAACGGCATTGGAGGTTATAAAGCAGAGAGTAATGCAGGGAGGGCCAGAAGAGGAGAATGAAGACCGTGCGAGGTCATCAGAAGAAGAGGACGATGAGGAGGACGAAGATGGAGGAGCTGAGCCCCAACCAAGTACAAGCCTAATTTTGAGGAAAAGAAGTGTGAAGAGAGATCAAGCACAGAGACGGCCCATATTTAAGAGCTCAAAGGAAAAAGAAAAGTTGAGGAAGAGTAGAAAAGTGAGTTTTGAACAAGGAGCTCCTGACCCTGGTTTAAATCTGCCTCTAATAGCAGGTCCAACGAACGAACTAGTTTATCGCGCCTATAAGGTGAGAGATTTGGAAGCATTGGTTAAACAACTTCCACCAATAACTGAGGGAGGAGCTAGCTGGTTGAGAAGGCTGGGCGCGCTGACCGAAGGAGAAGAATTAGCGCTGGGCGATTTTCGCGCTTTGGCCGGACGTTGTATGCTGGGTGGTGGGTTAGCAGATGTAGAGCAGATAGCTCAAACAACCAGATATGCAAATGACCTGCAATATCATGAGGTGCAGAATGACTTAGCAGATGCAGTCCGGGAGAAGTACCCAACTCCTAACTCTGGAGCCATTCCAAAAATTATTTGGGATTCCAAAAACACACCCAGAGAGTGTTTAGCTAAAGCAAAGGAACAATGGTTGTTAGGAACAGGAATACATCCGGGGAAGGAGGGTGAAAGTAGAGCGTGGTTTCGTTCGGCAGTGCTGGCAGGGCTGCCCAACCAGGTTGCAGTTGACTTGGAAAAGAACCCAGATTTTGCCGTTGCAGACTCGGTGCAGTGGGATAGACATGTGACCCACAGACTTCAGCAGGAACAGGATTTGGCAAACAAACAAAAGAAAGAGTTGGAGGAAGTCCAGGCGTGGCTGGTTAAGTTGCAGCTGGCAGAAGCAAAAAACAAAGCAGGAGACAGAAAGAAAGAGGATAAAGAGAGCGCAAGGAAAATAATGGTGGCAAGGCCTCAGCCCGATCCTGTGCCTGACTTGCCAGATCAGGATCCGGGTCTCTACCCTGATGACCGTTGGCCCGCCAATGCACCAAGGCAGCGTCAACCAGTAGGGAATTGGGGGACCGGTGGACCGCAGAGAGGGCGTGGTGGATCCGTGAGGGGAGGACAAAGGGCTCGGAATCCAGGGAATCCTAACAATGTGTCTTGGACTGGCTGTTACAGCTGTGGAGCAGAAGGACATTGGTCCCGAGAATGCCCTGTATCGCAGCGAAATTATCAGAGGCGAGGCTATCAACCCCAGGCACGAGGAGGCCCAAGACAAAGAGCTGCTTACAGGGGAGCACATCAAGCTCCAAACCCGAATGCAGCACCAGCCGCCCAGTACCCAGTAGCTGACTGGGGCTGGGAGGGGGAGCAATACTGATGGAGCCCGGAGAAACTGAACAGCGTGGGGACGGCACAACCCATGCTGTCAATGACCGTGGAAGGCACTGAATTGCCCTTCCTAGTGGGTACTGGAGCAACATACTCAACACTGAAAGACACACCAGACAGTGCAACACTCTCCTGTCACACAGTTAATGTGGTAGGCTTTTCCGGGATTCCAATGACACTGCCATTGACAGATCCAGCATTGACACAGCTGGGAAAACAGACTTTGAAACACCAATATGTGGTGTCCTCACAGGTGCCTGCAAATCTCATGGGCAGGGACCTGCTTGTGAAACTGGGAGCCACAATCATGTGCTCACCAGATGGACTGATTGTTACTCTGCCTGGAGGAAAAGAATTCCCGTGACTGGGATCACCTTCAAAGACTCAATATCTAGTCCAGAACTCTGAACAACCCACTGCCGAAATCTACTGGGGGAGGCTAGTGGAAGAAGGCATTCTGAGACATTATCAGCTATGGAAACCCTGGATAATGAGCCTGGCCGTCTACTCCCCTCCGCGAGATCCTTTCCACGTTACACTCTTTTATGATAGGGAAGATAACGATATCTATCGGGAACAGTTCCAGTCTGATCTTGAGGGACAGACGTGGAATGTGCGAACACATAACATTTATGTTGGACCAGAAGGTGTGGCCGCGGCTGTGAAATTTACTGATGAACAACTGCCTTGGTACAATGTGGGAGAGGATTCAGCCCCTCACATTACATTGGCGGTCCACGAGGGTCATGGGCCAAGAGATCTGGGACCAATGGTCAAGCGGGCGCTGGACAACGCATGCTGGCAAAGCACCCAAATTCCAAATGTCTGGTATGCACCGAAATGTAAAATATATCGCATAACTTGTTTGTCCAACGATGCAGTGATCTTAGAACATAAAGAAATCTCCAGAATACATGGCAGGGAAAGAATGGATCATGCTGATGCAGTAGCTGAGCTCTCAAAATTGCCTGATACTTTGTGGTCCGCAGGGCCCACAGATGTAGGTTTAGCTAACTGTTCGCCTGTCCTGTTCCAGCTGAAGTCTGACATAACAATTAACAGACCACAATATAAGCACAAAACTGAAGCAGAAGAAGGTATAGCTGAAACCATTGAAGGGCTGTGGAAAGCAGGAGTGCTTGAGCCCTCATGGTCATTTTGGAACACACCTATTTTGCCAGTGGAAAAACATGGGACAGGGAAGTACCGTATGGCACATGATTTGAGAGCAATAAATGCCATACTGAGGACTGACACTGTGCCTGTACCAAATCCCTACACGGCTCTGACCGAAATTACTGGGGACCAAAAGTGGTTCACATGTATTGACTTAGCGAATGCATTCTTTTGTCTCCCACTGCACGAGTCACTCAGAGACATTTTCTCATTCACATACAGAGGCCGGAAATTTAGGTACACACGCCTACCACAAGGCTTTGCACTCTCACCAGGAATTTTTAATCAGGTGTTGAAAGAGGCATTGTCCCCATGTCAACTGCCAGAGGGCTGTACATTAATACAGTATGTTGATGATCTTCTTATTGCAGCCCCGTCAGCAGCGGCCTGTACGGCAGCATCGCTCGTGGTGTTGAACAGATTGGCGGAGTGTGGCTTCAAAGTGAGCAAAGAAAAACTGCAGTTGGTCCGGCCAGAGGTAACATTCCTGGGCCGGGTGATTGCACACAGATCAGTGGGGTTAATGAACACACACAGAGACCAAATTCTGACACATCCAAAACCAAGAACTGTGAAGGAGTTGCTTTCCTTTCTTGGCTTGACAGGTTACAGCAGGCAGTTCATTCCGAACTATGCGGGTAAAACTGCCCCTTTAAGGGACCTGATCAAGAAAGTTGGTGTTCGAAATCTGAAGGCTGAATTGCCTTGGACGCCGGACACAGAGACAGCGTTCATTTCGCTAAAACAGGATTTGTCAAGAGCCACAGATCTGGCCACACCTAACTATGATGAGGCATTTTATCTTGATGTTTCAGAAACAAAGGGAGTTGTGAATGGTGTGTTGTTTCAGAAAAAAGGGGGAGGTAGGGATGTACTTATGTATGTCAGCATAAGATTAAATTCAACAGAAGCAAGGCATCCCACATGCACACAACACGCAGCAGGAGTAGCAAAGATAATTCAGAAAACAGCACACATAGTGAGGGAACACCCACTGAAAGTGCTTACCACACACAGTGTAGTGGCCTATGTGAACTCACAGGTATTCACAATGACTCCACTGATGCAACAAAGGTTGAGCAAAATTTTAGAGGCGCCAAATTTGATATTCACACATGAAGGAATAAATATGGCAGACCTAATGGGGTCAGGAGAACCACATGACTGTATTAAGAAAGCCCAAGTTGAAGGAAAAATCAGGGAAGACCTAAAGGCAGAGCCCATACTTGGAGCTGAGGATTGGTTCACAGATGGATGCTGCCACAGAGATGAAGAAGGATTGAAAGCGGGCTATGCAGTAGTCTGTAGAGTAGGAACTGAGTTTCAGGTGAAAGAAGCAGGAAAAATTGAGGGACAACAGTCGGCCCAGAGAGCTGAAGTGATAGCCCTAACTCGAGCCCTGAGGCTGGCTAAAAACATGAGAGTGAACATCTACACTGACTGAGCATATGCGTTTGGAGCAGCTCATGTGGAACTGGTTCAGTGGAAGAGAGCCGGGTTCAGAACGGCCACTAATGCACCCATCTGTCACAAAAAGGAAATGGAGGAACTGGAAAAGGCCCTGGAGGACCCAGACGAGGTAAGTATTATAAAATGCAAAGGCCACTCACAAGCAGACAGTATGGTGGCAAGAGGAAATCAGAAAGCTGATGAAGCCGCAAAGGAAGCAGCGGGCTACAAAGGACAGAGACAACTGGTGCAGGTAACCCCAGAAGAGGAGGTTAGCACTAACAGCATGGAAGAAGTTAGACAGGCTCAGGAGGAGACATCCCCAGAGGAAAAGGGGGTGTGGGAAAACAAAGGAGCCTGGCAAGATGGCGGTTTGTGGAGGGGGCCAGATGGGCGTCCCGCTTTAACGGCCAAAATGGCGGAACAAAAGGTGAATGAGGCTCACGGGCTTGGTCACGTGGGAGTGAAACAGATGGAGAGAAATTTGTGCCGATGGTGGCATCCTGATTTGAGAAGGATGATACTAGAAAAGGCCAGAACGTGCCTAATTTGTGGGGCACACAACCCAAAGCCAGCAGTAAAACCTGAGGCTGGTAAGTTTCTCATGCCAGAAAGGCCAGGAGAAGAGGTCGTGATTGATTATACCGACATGATTGATACAGGCCCAGGTGGGGTGAGGTATTTGTTGGTGTGTGTGGATGTTCTGACTGGATGGCCCGAAGCATGGGCGACCAAACGTGAAGACGCGAAAAGTGTGATTAAGTGCTTAATCAATCATTACATTCCAAGGCATGGGTTTCCCAAGAGAATTAGATCAGACAATGGTACTCACTTCAAGAATAAAGATTTGCAAGAGGTAGAGAGGATGTTGGGAGTGCAACATAAGTTCGGGACGGTCTATCATCCTCAATCTCAAGGAAAGGTAGAGAGGATGAACCTAAATTTGAAAAACAAGTTGGCTAAAATCTGTGCGCAGACAGGGCTAAATTGGGTCGCAGCCCTGCCCATTGCTTTGAGGACCATAAGATGTTCTGTTAACCAATCCACAGGTTTCACCCCTTATGAGCTGCTGACTGGGAGACAGTTTCCAGCACCCTGGACAGTGGTCCCGGTGGAGCAGCCCAGGACAAGCAACAGGTCTCATGCAGAATATTTTAACGAATTGAAGGCTCTTGTGTCCAGCTTTACAAAACAGGTCACTTGTGAGAGACCCACGGGGAACGGAGAGGTACCGGACGCAAAGGCTGTATGGCTAAAGGTCATTAAGCGAAAGTGGAAGGAGCCCCGCTGGACTGGTCCGTATGAGGTGACCGCCCGGACGGCTACAGCAGTCCAGCTGAAAGGGAAAGGCGACACCTGGTACCACTGGTCGCAGTGTGCACCCGCACACGAGAGCTTGGTGGAGGAAAATTCGTCTTCAAAGAACGCAGGTGTCAAGAAACAGAGGCAGAATAAACCTCTTCACCTGTGCAACGGGCCGACCAGTAGTCCACCTGGAAGGCCGAAGAAAGAAGAGCAGCCTAGGAGGAGATCGCCGCGCCTACAGAAAGGAGTGGTAACAAATTGAGAGTTTGAAAAGGGGTGGTTTAAATAAAAAGAGTAAAAAAGGGAAAGTGGAAGGGGCTTGCTCTGTCAATTATGTTGTCTCTATCTGTATTGGTGGGTATTTTGATGACCTGTGGTTGTTGTTTCATTCCTTGTGCCCGAAGGTTGGTAGAGAAGGTGATTGTAAAGGCAGTGGACCCTGGGGCGGTGGCCCCTATGTCCATGATGCCGATGATGGATCTGGAGGTAGCCGAGTGGACTGAGGAGTGAACAACAACCTGTGTATCGACCTCTGGTGTGCCAGAGGTCGAAAGGGGGATTGTGGGGATGAACAGAAAAGTATTTTACCAGCATAATATAATCTGCAGTATGATCATTGCTTTAACAATGTAACAGATAGCTTTAAGATGGCCTTAAGATGTTTATGATGATATTAACTTTGTATTTCAGGTGCAGTTATAACTATTTTATACATATTGCATATCTGTGCTTATTTGAGTTGATGTTCAGGTTCTTTAAAGGTTTTAAGCCTCACTGACGTGACTGTTCAGGTGATACATGCTGAGGGAAAACTAGAACATAGAAGGAATTGCAATACATGCTTACAAAACACTTATATCAGGTCATTCTTGTATTAAGCTTTTAGTAGGGGTTCTTGATTAAAACATTTATTTAGTAGAAGACATACACATAGTCTCAGTGAGCCTCTGGTCTGGTAAAAGGTCAGAAGTGCGAGAGGTGACATCGAGGCTGAGTGAGGTTGTGACACACACACTTTAAATTAGATTTATTTAGAGGATGTTTGGCTGTAACTGCAAAATTGTCTTGGTAAAAGAGGAACCGTTTCTTGGTGTCTCGGCAAGAAAGAGGAACAAGACAAGAACTGAAAGGTAGACAGGAAGGGCTAGCCATGAAAATAGAAGATGATTTTCTAGGTGAAAAGTCATGATGATGTTGATCTGATCTATGTATAAAATGTATCTGTGACGCATGAAGGGGCGTCAGTAAACAAACCCTGATGTTATAAAATAATTGTTTGTGCTTTAGTAAGTTGAAGATCAATTGCTGTTTTCAGTGATCTTCCCACGTGTGAATTAAAATCTTCGTTTGACTTCACCCGGCCGGACCAGTGTGGTTATTTTTCGATCACCTCTTGTACCCTTTCTCAATTCTTGAATCTTAACAAAACCTTTAACACAAAAAAATTGCTCACTTAAAAGGTAAGAAAAGGAGCAAAAATTGTAGCTTTTTTTCATTCTGAGTTACAAAATGGTTCGACACTGTAGTGAGTTAAAGGTAGACCATCTTTAGTACATGAAGGAGCTTTTTTTGGACTGTGGCGAGCGGATGATTCCTGCCTGATCATGTCAGAAGGTTGTGAGGATGAGGAAATGTCAGTCAGGTGCTGGACTTAGGAAGGTCTGTAGACGGAAGAGGCACTGGTTAAATGAAGGCTATGAAGGGCTCTACTGTTTATGGGGCCTTTGACTGACACTGGACTGTCTCTGCTGCTCTCCTAAACTGCATTTCAGACTGACATGCATCTAGCCCAGGCTAAACAGGAGAGACATGTTTGACCTTTTGGGAAATGTTAAGCTGCTACTCCAGACGGAGCCTACTGTGATTAAAAATCCAGAAAACAAACAAAGCACAAGCCACACTTCCTACATTTACTGTCATGGTCTGTGGAATGCGTGATGCTCGGGTAGCCACACCCCCGGGCTGGGCCATCACTAGCACACCTGCTCTCCATCCCGGTGATTACACGGAGATCCACTTAATCCGGCGCTGACGGATGCTCCACGCCAGTCCGTAGTCATCCCCACAGTGGTAACCAGACTTCCACGAAAAGTGTGCATTCTCTTCTGCTTGGAACTTTGTTTAACCTGCCTACTTCTGTCCAGATTTCTACTCGGCGTCTGCTACCTGCCTGTCCTCCGGCTCAACTGGATCTCGCGGCGCTCACCTGGCCCACTCGCCATTCCACGGACTTCCTGCCCCCACGGACTGCCACACTTCCCTCCCGAGCTCCCACGGTTCCGTTCTATCGTAAGCCCCTACTCTAACTCAGTCCTGATATGTTCTCCCCGCTTCCTGGCTCCCTAGTAATCATCTCCCCTTTCTATTGCAGCCCCCCGCCGTCCCGATCCCGGCTTCCTCGTGTCATTGTTTCCCCGGATTTTTAGTTTCTGTTTTGCTCTCTACTTTCCCCGGGTCGCCTTTCGTTGTTTTAATAAAGTGTCTTTTTGTTAGCTCGGAGTCTGCGCCTGGATCCTTTCGTGCCCGCGCACCACGGCGCATGACATTTACCCACTAGCACTCTTACCAGCTTTCTCTCTCTTTCTTCAGATTTTCTGTACTGTCCCACTTCACCCCAGTTTTGGGCTCTTCTACTTATAAGAGAGTGACAAAAGTCACACAAGGTCCTTCGTATTATCTTGACAAAGCAGTCATCTCTTGGCCTCAAAATCCAGCCACAGTACCCCTGCTGTGCTTCATCAGTCTACCCAGTAACACATATAGACACAGGAAAGTACTTCTGAGCTTTCTGTCCACGTTCATATGATGCAACTCTTGGCTCAATTTCTAAAGAAGACACCCCTGCTTCAAAATGTCCATGTAAAACTCTCCTCTCCTCAGCACCTCAGTTTCACTTGTTAAGACACAAATCTCCCACGGCCAGTCTCTATGGCTCACAAGCCCGTCACTGGTTTTCATGTTTACCCAAAATAATTCCTTCATTGTCGTCTTTTTAATGTTTGTCTTTTGCTCTCCCCTCTATCTCTTTTTGTGCTTCCCTTCTTGCTTTGCCACTGAGGGAGATAAAAGACAAATGAAACCGCAGCTCTCCTGCTCCGCCCGTCTATCCATGCATAAAGCACCTCTCTGCGGATCTCTCTCTGTGTGCCCTGGCCCTGATTGCAGCTGGCAGCGTCACTGATAATCACGTCATTTAGATGCAGCCTGTCTTCTCCTCCATTAGCAAGTCTAACATGAGACTATCCCAAACACACAGTCAAACAGCCTACACTGCTTTACAATGATGTGCTTAACATTCTGGAGGCATATGAACCAAGGGTCAAAGGAGGCTGCTAATATTAAAAAACAAAACCAGATCTGTGATGGGGGGAAATGAGATCTAGATTGGTTTGTGAAATTATTGGTTTTGTTAACAGGAAACTGAATTTGGGCTGATAGTTTAGGAAATTCAATTTAGGAGATAGCTGGCTAAGTCATGCTTGAACTTGGGTAACTTCATAATTTTTATATTCGAAGCAGGCTCGCAAACGCTGGCAAAACGTTTCCCATGACAAACTTCAGACTACGAGCAGAGACAGATGCTGCAGAACGGATGCTGTCAGGACAGAAATGCTGTGTAGGCAACAGAGTTAATCACCCTTAATATTACATGCAAATTAATTGGAGTCTATGTAGAAACTTTTTATGAGTTTGAAGCACTTATGCAGTTTTGGCTTTGGAAGGAGCAGAATAATAAGAAACACAATACTGATGATCCTAAACATTTCTAGCCAGCACGTGGAGAGCAACATTTATTTGGAGAAGGTAACAAGGCGACTCAACATGTCCTCTCCTTTTAGCTAAAGTTTGGTCTCCACCAAAAATAGGAGACTCTTGAGCTCTTTAGCTAATAGTTAGTTCTTTACTTTGTTTGGGCAATGAATTCACATTAAATTAGGCAGATAAGGTGAAAGCTGGTTAATTCAGGTTTTTTATAAAATCTTATAAAGAACACAATTTTTAACTTTTTAGAAAAATGTTGTTGTCATTTATTTAAAGATGTGTTTTGGGGTAATTTTTGCTGAACAGGACAGTGATGCAAAAAGGAAAGGAAGGGTAGAGAGCAGGGGAATAACATGCAGAGAACATCTCAGGGCCTCTGCGGTGGCCTTATGGGATTTGGGCTGCCTACTCGACCCGGCAAACTAAAGCGGCACCCTGGGATGTCTTCTTTTAGAAGTCACATTTTAACCAAATCTCATCTTTTTTTTGGTGGCTGAATAGATTTAGCCCAGAAAATAAAATAAACTACAAAAAAAATGAAGTGAACACTTATGAGCTTGATCATCAGACATCAGTCTGTCCAGTTGGTAAACACACCCATTTAATCCGTTGCTTTGGTGCAAATGAAAGTACCCCCAGACATACAAAGGAGCAGATATCGGTCCTTCTCTGGGCTCATGATGCAAGGGTCTGTCTCCTGGTGTCTCCTCCTCACGCGTAAGATTAGACTGGGAGACACAGCAAACCTTATTTCAGCATGTATAGGTGCTGGACAACTTGTGCAACCTGAATGGGCTCCAGGTACTATCTTATGCTACGACTACTGACAAGGACACTACCAAAAATGCAAAACTAGAGAAAATCAGTCAGAAGAGATAAGGAGAAAACATGGTCTGCAAAACCATTTTCTTTCTGGGGAACACTTGCTGTCACCTTCACTTACACCAGGAGTCAGCAACCTTTAAGACTCAAAGAGCCATTTGGACCTGGTTTCCACGCATAAGAAAACACTGGGAGCCGCAAAAACTTTTTGACATCAAAAATGAAGACAACACTGTATATATTGTTTTTTACTTTTATGCTTTGTGTGAACAACTAAGGTGTGTTGCTTATGAAATCCATGAAGTGCTACAGAGAAAATTACATTTTATTTATGTAATTAACACATTTTGAACTCTTAAAGAAATATAACAAAAGGAAAGACACCCAGCTGAACTAAAATGATCCATGTAGCAAAGAAAAACTGTTGTGAGCCGCCACCCTTATATCGCCTTTGGGCCTTTGGAGCCTTGACCTGACTTTTAAAAAATACTTAGAAAAAAAGTACTATGCTGCTAAAAAATGAAAAATAGATATTTGCAAAATTCTGCCTAAATATGTATTTTACCAGGTTAATGTGTGTGGCGGGGCGTGGTCTACAGCACCGCTGCAGGGGAGGAGGACGCACCTGAGCGGCAACCGCAATCACGCCTCCCCGCCTTAACGTCTGTGCTATCTATGCTGTTGTGTTGGTGTGTGTCAGGCTGTGAGCTGCAAAGCTACAGCCGGCTATATGCGTACAGCAACCGTGTGTGAAAAGGGGTCAATAAAGAGATGCTGAAAAGCATGTTCATGGAAATCGTCGGGTCTGCCGTGACATGTTTACAATGGGAATGAACCTCTGCGCACAGCGTCTGCAAATCAGGGCTGTACGAAGTCACTTTCATCTTTACACAGGACTGTAAGCTGTCATCTGTGAGGCGTGAGCTGTGTTTGTTTGTAACATAGTTCACAGTGGAGAATAGTTGCTGACATAATGTGGATCCGAAGATCCATAATAGTAATGGTTGAAAGTCTTGATAAATGCACGGCGTTTCGGCGGGTACACTGGCTTCCGCGAGTGTGACGCTTATTTTGAGAGATGAAAAACTAATAGAATATAATTTTATTTTTTTATTTCAATATCACAATAATCTTCCAATTTAGAACTACAAGTTAAAAAAGAACTAACATAAATAAAATACACTTCAGCTAAATACTTCAAATTTATTTTCCCAAACCACGCGGAGCCGCAGTATAAGGACTAAAGAGCCGCATGCGGCTCCAGAGCCGCAGGTTGCCGACCCCTGACTTACACCAAAGCAGATGAAATAGGTCCCTGCAGTTTAACTGGCTTTATGTTATCCTGTGATAAACTGTTCCCTTAATTTTTTTGACACGTGTTCATGGACACAGTGCTTCATAGGGTGCCACTGTTACATTATTATTTTAAAAGCTAAATATTGATACATTGTGTCAGTGTATCAACACAAAATCGGCATGCAAAATGTCAGCGGATCAAGGCGTGTGCATTTATTCCACATGGTTGGCAAACAGAGGAGCGGGTAACAGAGTAAAAGGTCACTGATCATCACTCTCAACTACTAATGTAACAGTGCTGATAAGTGGGGTTTTGCTTAATTAAGTTATTTATTTATTTATTTATTTAGAAAATGCGGTATGGTAATTTTCTGAAATTCTCGGCATGACATCACTAGAAGATGTTGTCAGTATGCTGGGGTCTGACATGCACTGCATTAAAAAGTTTCGCTCTAATAGATGTTCTAGCACGAAACAGCAGGATGAGGCCAGAGGTTGCACGAATGCAATGTTTTTGACAACTTCTCCCTCCTTTCAATTTATATGGTAAGAGGTCATTCAGGTTTTCTGGGAACAGTTCTGGCAAACATTATACAAGTTACATTATTTGTGTGCCTGTTATCAGATTTCATGGATTTTATTGTCTGCAGTTTGTTTCTTCTTGTCTCTGCTTAGTCCTAGAAATTATTTAAAAAAATTTTGGCTTAGTTTTTAATGACAAAAGGTCAAAACAAGTGTCAGTAAAATTATTTAGACAAAAATTCATCCTAATGTGCTTGTTGCTTCAAACTCAGAGCCCCCGTTTCTCCTGTCATTTCAAATACACGACAAACTGCAAACAACTGTGTTTAATTAATCTTTCTGTTTTGTGTTGTCATCCATTTATCCACGTGCAGTCTTTATTCAATTTCTTGACTTTTCTTGTGTTTATGCTGCCCTTTGCTGCAATTGTTAGCTGTGATTATACCCATATTAAACCATCCCTTCCTAATGCCCTTTCAGTGTGAGGTAATGGGGGAGGGCAGAATATTCCTGTTCTGTGTGCTGTAAAAAAAGCATTTCAAAGTTTATCTGAATCTAATTTTAAGCTTCAACAGCACATGTTTTATAAGGCTTGGCAACCTTTCCTGCAATATTCTCCACGGACAAATCCACAGCCCCATGTGTGTATGATTTAACTCCCCCAGAGATAATGTGTGCAACAGATTGGGTTATTGTCGGCATGTGGGTTTATTTTAGTTTTTTTTCTTTGTTTGTAGTTTGGAAACTCTATAAGAATATTTGAATAATAACAGTTATGATGCATTTCAGGGTTTTGTCTTCTTCACAGTGTATTCATGCCGATTCATCTGTGGCTTGCGGGATTCACCATCAGACAAACCAGACTGGCACCAGACCAAGGGTGAAATCTGGTATTGAGCTCTGGGTTCGCCTTATCTGCTCGCTGTTTACTAACAGTCACAGAGTCCATCTCTTGCAGCAGCTCTGTTATCTCAGCGACCCAGGCAACACGAGCAGAATGCTAGAGCAGCTGCTCTAGTCTCAGGCCAAAGTGTGTGCATGTGTGTCTCTCTGTGGATGTGATTTAAACCTTTTCTCATTCATCAACTTATAAACAATGGAGCATCATGTACAGATGAAAACAAACCCACCAATGCAAGTACTGCAGTGAATGCTTTGTGATTGGTTCAGGTACAAAGGAAGCTAGGCTGATAAACATTTTGATCTTGTATCCCAGCTGTGGCCACAACAGAGAGCAAAAACCCAAGTCCCAATTTTAAAAGTTTATCTAAATTTGTGTTTTTTCAAATTAAAAGCCACGTTTTCAAAAACTAATTTGTCAGAGAACACGACAGAATGAGCACTTAAACTGTAAGTGGACAGTTAAACCCCAAATCAGTTTGACATATTTTACCCCCTGGCCTTTAACAATATTTATCCATTTAGATTATTTTGGTGTCAGTTGCCCAGCTTTGAGAATATCTGCTGTGGAAATGTCTGCCTTCTCTTGATACTATTGAACTAAATGGGATTCAAAGTTGTGGTGCCAAAAATACATGAAAAAAAACCCACAACACAAACCCTCAGCAGCAGGGCTTATTTCCAGAAATCATGACTCGGTTACGAAAAAATAAAATACACAAACTTTGCTGTGAGGAGCTTCATGTCGGAACCGTTTTCTCTTTTATTGAACAATACGCCAAACATCACTGTGCAGAAGAAAGAGCCCATATCCTCACGTTGAAAGGCACTTCCTAGTTTAAGCGTGACAGGATGTAAACATTAACCCTCACTCCTCGCCCCCTCAGCCGAGCGCTGATGTAAGCTAGCCCCAAACTTCTTTAGGTTGGTGTATGTAGACAACAGAAAGAAAATAGTTCCTACATGAAACTGCTCACGAGTTTTCATTTTTTTTGCTTTTTGAGTAACTAGGTCATGAGTTCTGGAAAAAAAAAAAAGACATTGCTGCTGAGATGTTTAAAAGTATTTTTATTGGCACTTGGTGAAATACAAGGCAAGTACTATGTCTTTCCATTACACTCAAGAGAAGGCAGACATTCCTACAGTGAATAACTGTAGAATAACTGGGCTTCTCAAGCAAAACAGTCTAGATGGATAAATGCAGGTGCAGGGGAAAAAACATGTCATATGGATTTTGGCGGGACAAATCAGCTTAAAGCTACAATCTAAATGCAAGTGTAACATTGTAATACAACTGAGGATTAAAAAAACCCAATTAAAATAAAAAAGGTGGCAAAAATCTTACCCTGTGGAGGGGGTCATGATGCAGCCTCCGCGATCAACGGTCATCCTGCAGCCGCAGCCGCGCTCTGGGGTGTCATGGTTCATGCCAAAATTGTGACCCAGCTCATGTGCTAAAGTCACGGCTGCACCCAGCGGGTTGTCGGAGTGATCCTATAATGGACAAAAAAGTGAATCCAACATGGTAAATGTGTACAATTTTGTGCGTTTGACTATGCCTGAAGTTATTTAGGGAAGCTATAAGCGAAGAAAAACAACAAAAAAGTGAACTGAAGTGAATTATCCCTCACAAAAAAAAAGCAAAGAAAAGAGGAGAGTTGTCAAAGAAGACCGTTTTTAAGCTGCAGTTTCAAAAAACAGTAACTGTCCACCTTGCTCCTTTTGTCCTTCTCCTATTACTCATTCTCCTCATGGAGGCCGGAATTCATCTGCCATTCCACTACCCCTGCAGACCCAATCATACCTGCTGCCAGTGGAGACAGCTTCTGCAGGAAGTCCCTATAAACCTATCTCTGTGTGACTTGGTGCTGCATTGATAAGCGAGACAAGGGAGACAGAGATGGAGAATGACACGCGCGAAAGAGGAGGAAGTTTCACTTTCTGCTAGTTTTATAGACAGACTTGGTGGGAAGAGCCAGACAGAGATGGGGGGCATTTGGAGGGTAACCGAGATATTAAGTCAGTGTAGTGTATAAAGCATGTGTGCCAAGGTGAACGGGAATGGTAGTAAACAATGACAAATGACTACAATCAAAATGTGTTATTACTTTGCCAAAATTCTGCTGTTAGATAAAATACATCATTTTCCGCAAACTGTAACAAAAAAAAGAAAAGAAAATCACTAACAGGTTTTGACAATCTCCTTTCATTCAGCGCAAAACAGACACATTTTCATGCACAGACTAATGGGCAGCATACATTTCTCACAATGTTATCTGAAAAATGAAACTGATATTACCATTATTTTTCTTTCTGTTAGAAAAAGAAAAAAACACTGATATCAATCTCATGAATGTATAGTACACATGATATAAGCAACAGTAACTCATAAGCTTTATTTTGCATAAAGAAGGAAAACAAAGGGAAAACAGTTCGCCTGACTCTGCCCAAAGGTAGAAAAAATAAGAGAAAAATCACCGACTGTATCATGCATTTTTTTCCAGCTGTGACTCTGAATACAGATTCCTCACTGCATGCCTATGTATGAGTGCCACTAATGCCAAGCAATACATTAACCTCTCTGCAGGTTTACACAGAGATAAGTAATGTAGGTGACTGCTGGCTGCCGATGAGCCTACGCACAAACCTCCAGTATCTCAATATGCTGTGCAGACCAGAGCATTGAGCAGGCAAATTGGTTAATCCAACTTCTGCCATGAGGAGTGCTTGAAATGGGAAAGAAATGTTAGGATAAATGTTTAAACTAAAAGAAAATACAGAAATATCTGTGACAGCAGATAAAACACCACTGATGAATTTTGTAATATTCCTTGAAATGTCTGTGTGTTAATGTGCAAGATTCAGAATTTGTAATTAAGCAAACCTCAGGGAAAAAGAAGGAAGGAAAGAAAGGCTGCCAATTTACTACTGTGCATCTTACCATAGTTCTCTGCCATGCAGCTTATATGAGAAAAATGTCATGCTTCCCTCGAGGACAAGGTCATATGTCAATGTTAAGGACAAGATGAACCACTTCCTGCTGTGATTAAAGATCAGCATCATGGGGAGCTGCACCCTGCTTTTTCACAGGAAGGATGGGAAAACTTTCCTTTGCTACTGTCATGTTTACCAGTGGGTTAGTGCATCTACACTGTGCGCGTGTGTGTGTGTGTGTGTGTGTGTGTGTGTGTGTACGTGTAATTCATAGCTGAGTGCTCCCTCACAAAAAAAGTGTAATATGAGAGTCAACAGCCACAGCCATTACTTTGAAGCTGCTACGAGCTGCTGTTGTAATGGTGAGAATTTGTGGAGATGGTTGCAACCAAGAAATGCTATGATGGGTGTGAAAATAACTCTCAGACGACAATACTGTACCACATAAAAATCATTTACAAAAAGACTTAGGAAGAAAAAAAACATAGCATTGTGCTAAAACAAAAAAGTGAGGCTGCACTGAGGAAGATTAATACATTGTAGCGTACGGTTTGAGAAACAGTTCATCTCCTCTTACTGTCCCCTAACTGCTTACGTGGCCCTTTAATCTTGGTCCAGACCATCTGCTGTATGTAAGTGATGGGGAAACCAAACATCTGGAGAATCCTCAGTACGGCCACGGCCAGAGGAAAACATCTCCATTAATGGGGGACACATCTGGGATGAGGCATAATGGCACTGGGATGATAACCGCTTTGTGATTTGGCGCGGATATCAAGTGCTGTAAAAGGCAGAGGAGCCTAACAGGCGGCTAATTTACTACGTGTCGAAATTCAGTGCACCAGGGGTGCGACACAGTCGTGGGTAAAAATGGATTTTTGATTCAAATGCATGCTGTGCAAGAGCTGACATTCACTCACAGATAGATCAATTCATCACATAAAAATGTAAATGCGGTTCTGTTCGAAAGTCGAGGTCCTTTGATTTAATCCTGTGCCCCACCAATTCTACTAGCAACTCTTCATTGGCACCCTGTTAGCTCTGGAAATGAATTTAAAATCCTTCTCCCCACATACAAGGCCTTGAATAATCAATCAACAATCTTAAATACCTCTTAGTACCATATTACCCCAATAGAGCACCTTGCTGTCAGACTGCAGGCTTTCTCGTGGTTCCTGGAGGTTTTAAACGTAGCTATCAGGCCCCTCTCCTCTGGAAACAGCTCCCAGTTTGGATTTAGGAGACAGCATAAAGCATATAGTTAGGGCTGCTATAGACTTAGGCCTCCTATGATACACTGAGCATTGAATTGACTCCACTTGACTCTTTTCATTCCCCAGGTGAGAATGCCATTAAGTTTTTTCTTTTCTCTCACATAGTTTGCATTTTGTCCCGTTTCTTTATGCTATCCTTTGTTTTTTCTCTATCCCATCACAAACAGTCACAGCAGATGGCTGCCCCTCGCCGAGTCTGCTTCTGATGGATGGTGTCTTCCTGTTAAAGGGGAGTTTTTCCTTCCCACCATCGCCTAATGGTTGCTTATAGCGGATCACCTGATTGTTAGTGTTTCTCTTTAACAGAATGATTCACAGCACCTTGTGGCAAATGCCGTTGTGATTTGATGCTATATAGATAGAAAGTGAACTTTCAGCCTGCACTGGACTCATTCAGGAGGGACCCCTGCTTGTCATTGCAAACAGAAGCTCCACACACATCACTGATAAACTGGAGAGTCACACTGAAAACGTCTAGTAATTACCACATAAAAGAGCAGCATCAGTTTAACCTTCCGCCCACCTTTACTCATGTTCCCTCATTGATAACTGTCCTCTCTTTCATTCCAGTAGCTGAAATGACATTTAGCCACTGGTATCACTGAATTTCTTTCCATTTGTGATCGAAACACCAGGTCACCAAAGCTTTCAGTACCTGTCCAGCTTTAGAAGAATTTTACGACGGATTGTTGTTTGATGAATGCTGACCTTGACAGAAAGCCAGTTTAACACGTGGGTCTGAAAGAGGCATTTGAGTTGCAGCGCAAAAGATTGATTGCACGACTGTTAGACTTCAAATAGCAACAGTGTGCGTGCCTGCAGAGCAATCCTTCTAAGAGTACACATTTTACATATTGTTATGTGCAAGCTGATGTTTGTGGTAATGTTAATGTAAGGGAGGGCCAACACAAATGTCATCATGTTTTAAAGCAAGACTTCCTGGCAGGCTTGTCTGCAAGTGCCCTTCCAGCAAACAATGAACACCTTTTCTGTGTAAATCGGGGCTGGATTGTGTTAGCCTAGTGAATCTGAACAATGTCAACACTGATACAATCAGGCTACGCAGAGGAAAGGGAGGGTGGAGGCATGCTGGGAGTAGTAGGAAGATTTTACACTCACCATGACAATACCTCCAGACTGCTCAGCAGTGCACATACTCATAATGGGTGCCATGCCAATGGTGGTGCCCTGGAAGTAAACCCCACTGCCAAGGAGAGAAGTAGGAGACGGAACTTTTAGAGGAGAAAACTGCTGTTACATGTTTATAGTAATGGTATAAGTGAAAAACTTCAATTTTACCAATTAGTTTTCCAAATATCAGGCCAGATATGATTGTTTAATCATATCACACCTGTCAGGAGAATATGTCATTGTTTCAGTCTGTCTTTTTGTTAGCAGCACTGTTAAATTCTACTAACAAATTCAATGCATTACATTTTCAATCCAGGAATTTATGCCCTAACATAACCAGGTAGGCTATCATATCTTCTTAACCACCAAATGGAAATAGTAAAAACAGGGAAATATAAGCTTGATGTGAAAATGAAAGGATTCAGATGAAAATCTCAATCCTGATTTCTGTTTGGGTCCATTCCCTGGTGGATGTATGTGGTCTCACCCCTACATCATGCAGTCTAGGTGCAAATATTGGACTGATTACATTTAATAATTTAGATGTCCACCTTATAAGTTGAGCATTGTCGTGAGGTTTCTGGGGAAGCAGTTTGACTTTCCTCCAGTCTAAGAACTCGTGCAGGGTGGTGAAGGGATCTTGGGTGATGGGACATTTATCAGAGTCGCTCCACACCTCCAGACCCACAAGGGCCACCCGGATGTTCAGGACCCTGTAGAACTGCACAGAAGATTTTAATAAGAATGGAAAAGCATGGAGAAAACACAAATGCCCATAAGACTGTTACATAAGTGAGACTGTTTACTGGGGTTTTACCTTTGTTCACTCAATTAATTGATGTATGATTCTTTTCATCCTAGCAAGCCTAATCAATCACACGTTGCCTTATTTTTCTGACAGTATAAGATCATGTCTTTGCCATTTCCTTAAAGTAAATCTATCTGCCTACGCAGCATGTAAGCTATAGAGACACAGCTCAGGCAGTGGTGTTAGGCAGACTAAAGTCAGCTGCTTTAGTAGGAAATTAATATATCACGCAGACGTGCCATTAATCTCTGCTGCCAAAAATATTTCTATTTTAAAAAGGTGATTTATCCCTCCTGTGCAAAGGGGTGGAGGATGTTTTACCTTGTCCACATAATTGGCTATCTCTACCAGTCTCTGCTTCACCTTCTCCAAGTCCTTTCCTTGTTTCTGAAACTGAAAACAAAAATGCATGTAATCAGTGGAAGAAATTACACTCGCAAATTGTGAGTGTTTCATGAGGACATAAGAGACCGTCATTTCCAGAACATATAAAAAAATCCTCAAACCACAACAAAGGACACAGAAAAGCAGTGATTTGTATGAATGAGTTGAAATATTCACTGGCACTACATTTTTCTGCGTGTTGGGCAGGTTGTCAAGCTGTGACCATCTGGATCTAGAAAAATCTCCTAGTGTTAGAGAGGCGAATGGCATGGCCACAGGGAGCAGGTATGCTGGCAGATACGACAGCTTGCAAAGCTTTGGATCCAAATTGCAGCTCAAGTCAGACCTTCCAGTTTTACCCTTCTGTGCATCCAACTGCACCGATGCTGGACTGTATATCTAAGCCTAACAACATACTTGATCCCTTATCCTTCCTTTCATTTCCTTTCCTCCCATTCAGGTCAGTGGCATTAGCAGAGGGCTGTCAAGAGGAAGCCCCACAAATAGCTCTTCAGTGCTTATGGGAGACTATTCACTATCCGCATGGTTTTTCCCCGTTTCCTGTCTGCTCTGCTGGGAAATTGAAAAAAGAACTTCCTGTCAGAAAAGAGACCACACTGCTTGTTGCACACTCATCCCTCTCTGCAGCTCCAGTGGGATCTATTCCATAGTTACTACAGCTCATGCTTATACCACAAAAGGATTGTGGGCTTTCAGTGTGTCGTCTCTGCTGGTCAAAAACTGCATTTGCGAAGAGAGGCAAGTAGGTGCATTACCTCTCTGTTGTCTGCAACAATGATCAGCTCGACATATTTGGTTGTCTTCTGAGCATGCCTTTTATGCTGTGATAAAAACAAAGATGGGAAAAGTTCGACAGTTATTAGGAAATGCGTAGAAGATCAAGACACCATTTCTGTCATTTCTTACCGCTTCTACTTAAAAGACTTAAGATGAACCTTTAAAAACTGCAACAGCTAAAAAAAGGTATTTTATTTACATTCTTGCCAAGAGATAGATGAGAAGATAACACTTAAACGTCTGTTCACTAAATATAAAGATATAACCTGGTATCTATTCTGGTATCTGGTTTTAGCCTGCAGGCTAAAACACTGCAAATCAGGCTTTGTCCCAGCTGATATTCAGAAATATTTCCTTTAAAAAAAACAAACAAAGATGAGATAATCTATCTAATTAAGTACTGTATATAGGCAAGTTTCACTCCCTAAGTCAGACAGAGTTCTTAATGCTTGGAAATAGGGGCAGATGGATGCTGCACCTGCTCAATGCAAAGCACTGGCCAAACCTTCTGCATGAGCCCTTGACTCTGTGCTCCCAACGCTGATAAAATGAGTGTCAAACCCAAGGCAACACCCTGAGGGAACTCATCCAGACAAGAATGCTTGCCAATATACTCATCTTGGTCAAACGCCCATTTATCTTTGATTAGTTCAATGATAGGCCTAACCTTCAGACTCGCTTAATGGTGAAAAACTGCAAACCAATAATGTAGCCCTTAGTCGCTTTATCCAGTGACACTGTGATAAAAAAGAAAAACCCAGTAATAATCTCACCCTTGTGTGGAAGGACTTGAAGGGGCTTTCAATGTGGTTTTCAACTGAGGACGTGTTGAAGCTGTGGCCGCATGTTCCGGGGGTCAGTCTGAGCTCTTCCACTCGGTAAATGAAGTGAACTCCGGTGTCATCGCCAGACACAGGCTCGATGATAAATGTCTTGTTTTCAAGTGCGATGAAGCCTCTGCGGAGACAACAGGATAAGTCGGAAAACAAAACCTCAAAGCATGACCAGTCTCTCAAATGCAGAGTTTGATTAAATGGGCTCTCTCTAATGGAATACATAACTGGGGCGGCTCTTTTCCTGCAATCCCACTTTTACTAAAACCAGATGTTGTTTTGTTTGAGAAAAAGACATTTTTTTTAAAGACTCACATCTTTTAATGTCAGATCAGAAATATATACCACACATTAATAACCAAACAAATCTAAGTGGTCCTTATGGGGAAACTTAACATTTTCTGTTCCCAAAATGCTTCCTTGCTGTTGGATTAAGCAGAACAGATGAAAATGTGCATGCCTAATACTTCAGTTTAAATACAACTTTGGATTGTGGTTCATTTTGTAGCAACAGCAAGATTATAATTACTGCCCAAATGAGTCCAGACATTTACTGGATCCCACCGTGAGTAAAGACAATGAGGTGTGACATTTCACCAATTCCTACGAGTCACACCAACTCACTGACAGCACGCTTAAGGGCTTAAGAGAGACGGGCTGCTGTGCTGAGCGACTTAAATAAATATAAACATTGGAGTGGCAAATAGCACTTAAAGGGCAGTGTAGTGATGCTGCTTGAATGCAAAATGATGCCTGAGATTCTTACCGAAGGCCTGAGCAGGCACTGAGGGTAACGTCAGAGCTGGGATGCGCCTGCACTTCCCCGTGGTAGTAGCAGTGATTCTAAAAGAGAGTTTTTTTTGTTACATGTTGGAAATAAGAAACACTTTTAAAGAAACAAAGTGTGATATAAAATGTGTCATGCTAAAAAAAGCAGAAGAAGAAAGCAGCTTGTCACATTCCTCTCGCTGTACTGACGCTCTTACCTGACTTCAAAAGAGCAATACAGTACAAAAGACACTGGGACTATGCTGATGCTGTCCCAACTCGTGTTCATTTAAATTAGCATGCTCTGAAGAAATCTGTCTACACTCCCTCTCTATAAAAACAGGTCATTTAAAATTAATGCAACTTATAAAGTTGAAGAGAAAGCAGAAAAAATTGGCACGCATGGGAGGTGACAGTAACATGGTAATTGTTCGCCTTTCGTTAATCCATCAGACTGCTCTAGTGGAAGGAAATGGGGACATTTAAGGCTCCTCAGAAACAGTGAAAACGCTGTTGTCTGACCACAAGGAGAACAGAGGAAATGACTCTCATTAAGAGGGAATACAGACCTCCATTTACTGTCTAGTAGCACTCAAGCCCTTTTAAATCAACTGTCATTCCCCACTACACTGACCATTTCTCATTCCCTGTACTGAACTCCAGTAAGAAGAAATCTGGGGTGGGATTTTTACAAAAAGATGAAGTGAAGAAACTCCCATTTAACAAGTTCACTACAAGGTAATGAACTGGTAATGGATTTGAGAATCATTAGATTAAGGATAAAAATAGAACAGCTATAAAGGCTCTGTGCTCAGGCTGTGTTTGACCTAGCAAGGTTCACCTTTTACAAAGGATAACATCAGGTACAGTTAGTGACTGTCTCTGTGTCTCTGACGTTTTTACAGCAGCTAAATGTTGAGTGACTAAATACTCAAATGAAAATACAGAACAGATAATGGCAAACCTTCTGGAGGAAACCTGGTCTTGTTAGGAGAGACGGCATCCATCCCACTTTGGATGGAGCAGCTCTCATTTCTAGAAATATGGACAAATTTATTAAACCCCCCAAAATATGACTATCCAGAGTTGGGACCAGGAAGCAGAGTTGCAGTCTTACACGCTTCTCTGCAGCTTCTCTCCTCCTGCTACCCCCCCAAAAACCCATCTCCATAGAGACTGTGTCAGCTTCCAAAAAGACAAAAAACAAACTAAAAACCAGCAACAAACAACTTAAACATAAACAATCACAAAGAAAGAACAATACAGTATCCACATCTGAACCAAAGAGTAAAACAGTGAAATGTGGATTATTAAATATTAGGTCTCTCTCCTCCAAGTCTCTGTTAGTACATGACTTAATAATTGATCAACAAATTGATTTACTCTGCCTTACAGAAACCTGGTTGCAGCAGGATGATTATGTTAGTTTAAATGAATCAACACCCCCGAGCCATTCTAACTACCAGAAACCTCGAAGCACAGGCCGAGGGGGCGGTGTGGCAGCAATTTTTCACACCAGCCTATTAATTAATGAAAGACCAAGACAGACTTTTAATTCATTTGAAAGCCTGATGCTTAACATTGTCCACCCCAGCTGTGAAACTCAGAAACCAGTCTTACTTGTTATCATCTATCGTCCACCTGGGCCTTACACAGAGTTTCTGTCTGATTTCTCAGACTTTATATCTAATTTAGTTCTGAGCTCAGATAAAATAATTATTGTGGGTGATTTTAACATCCATGTAGATGCTAAAAATGACAGCCTCAACATGGCATTTAATCTGTTATTAGACTCAATTGGTTTCTCTCAAAATGTAAAAGAACCCACCCACCACTTTAATCACACTCTAGATCTTGTTTTAACATATGGCATCGAACCTGAACATTTAACAGTGTTTCCTGAAAACCCTCTCCTGTCTGATCATTTCCTGATAACATTTACTTTTACAATAATTGATTACACAGCGGTGAAGAGTAGACTTTATCAAAGTAGATGTCTTTCTGAAAGCACTGTAACTAAGTTTAAGAATATAATCCACCCACTGTTATCATCTCCAATGCCCTGTACCAACACAGAGCAAAGCAGCTATCTGAACGCTACCCCAACAGAGGTCGATTATCTTGTTAATAATTTCACCTCCTCACTACGTACGACTCTGGATACTGTAGCTCCTGTGAAAACTAAGGCCTCAAATCAGAAGTACCTGACTCCGTGGTATAATTCTGAAACACGTACCCTAAAGCAGATGACTCGTAATCTGGAGAGGAAATGGCGTGTCACAAATCTAGAGGATCATCATTTAGCCTGGAGAAATAGTTTGCTGCTTTATAAGAAAGCCCTCCGCAAAGCCAGAACATCTTACTATTCATCACTGATTGAAGAAAATAAGAACAACCCCAGGTTTCTCTTCAGCACTGTAGCCAGGCTGACAAAAAGTCAGAGCTCTTTTGAGCCAACCATCCCTTTAACGTTAACTAGTAATGACTTCATGAACTTCTTCACAAATAAAATTTTTATCATTAGAGAAAAAATTACCAATAATCATCCCACAGATGTAATATTATCTACAGCTACTCTTAGTATCATTGATATTAAGTTAGACTCTTTTTCTCCAATTGATCTTTCTGAGTTAACTTCAATAATTACTTCCTCCAAACCATCAACGTGTCTTTTAGACCCCATTCCTACAAAACTGCTCAAAGAAGTCCTGCCATTAATTAATTCTTCGATCTTAAATATGATCAACCTATCTCTAATAATCGGCTATGTACCACAGGCCTTCAAGCTGGCTGTAGTTAAACCTTTACTCAAAAAGCCATCTCTAGACCCAGCAGTCTTAGCTAATTATAGGCCAATCTCCAACCTTCCTTTCATATCAAAAATCCTTGAAAGAGTAGTTGTCAAACAGCTAACAGATCATCTGCAGAGGAATGGTTTATTTGAAGAGTTTCAGTCAGGTTTCAGAGCTCAGCACAGCACAGAAACAGCTTTAGTGAAGGTTACAAATGATCTTCTTATGGCCTCTGACAGTGGACTCATCTCTGTGCTTGTCCTGCTAGACCTCAGTGCAGCGTTCGATACTGTTGATCATAATATCCTATTAGAGCGATTAGAACATGCTGTAGGTATTACAAGTACTGCGCTGCAGTGGTTTGTATCATATCTATCTAATAGACTCCAATTCGTGCATGTAAATGGAGAGTCCTCTTCACACACTGAGGTTAATTATGGAGTTCCACAGGGTTCAGTGCTAGGACCAATTCTGTTTACATTATACATGCTTCCCTTAGGCAGTATCATTAGAAGACATAGCATACATTTTCACTGCTATGCTGATGACACCCAGCTCTATCTGTCCATGAAGCCAGATAACACACACCAATTAGTTAAACTGCAGGAATGTCTTAAAGACATAAAGACCTGGATGGCCGCTAACTTTCTGCTTCTTAATTCAGATAAAACTGAGGTTATTGTACTCGGCCCTGAAAATCTTAGAAATATGGTATCTAATCAGATTCTTACTCTGGATGGCATTACCTTGGCCTCCAGTAACGCGGTGAGGAACCTTGGAGTCATTTTTGACCAGGACATGTCCTTCAACGCACATATTAAACAAATATGTAAGACTGCTTTCTTCCATTTGCGCAACATCTCTAAAATTAGAAATATCCTGTCTCAGAGTGACGCTGAAAAACTAGTTCATGCATTTATTACTTCCAGGCTGGACTACTGTAATTCATTATTATCAGGATGTCCAAAAAACTCACTGAAAAGCCTTCAGCTAATCCAAAATGCTGCAGCAAGAGTCCTGACAGGGACTAGAAAGAGAGAGCATATTTCTCCTGTTTTGGCTTCCCTTCATTGGCTTCCTGTTAAATCCAGAATTGAATTCAAAATCCTGCTCCTCACATACAAGGTCTTAAATAATCAGGCCCCATCTTATCTTAATGACCTTGTAGTACCATATCACCCTATTAGAGCGCTCCGCTCTCGCTCTGCAGGCCTACTTGTTGTTCCTAGAGTATTTAAAAGTAGAATGGGAGGGAGAGCCTTCAGTTTTCAGGCCCCTCTTCTGTGGAACCAGCTTCCAGTTTGGATTCGGGAGACAGACACTATCTCTACTTTTAAGATTAGGCTTAAAACTTTCCTTTTTTCTAAAGCATATAGTTAGGGCTGGACCAGGTGACCCTGAATCCTCCCTTTGTTATGCTGCAATAGATGTAGGCTGCCGGGGGATTCCCATGATGCATTGAGTTTTTCCTTTCCAGTCACCTTTCTCACTCACTATGTATTAATAGACCTCTCTGCATTGAATCATATCTGTTATTAACCTCTGTCTCTCTTCCACAGCATGTCTTTATCCTGTCTTCCTTCTCTCACCCCAACCGGTCGCAGCAGATGGCCGCCCCTCCCTGAGCCTGGTTCTGCCGGAGGTTTCTTCCTGTTAAAAGGGAGTTTTTCCTTCCCACTGTCGCCAAAGTGCTTGCTCATAGGGGGTCATATGATTGTTGGGTTTTTCTCTGTATCTATGAAGCGCCTTGAGGCGACTTTTGTTGTGATTTGGCGCTATATAAATAAAATTGAATTGAATTGAAAATTGAATTGAATAATACGGTCATATGAAAAACAAAGTTTTCACCTTAAGCTTTAATTTGTATCATATTTCATATATCCAGGATTTTTTTGGCAACTTATTCCTTAAAACCGTATTATGTCATTTATTTAAGTTTTTGGGGAAAACAATGACACTGATGATGCAGATATCTAAAAACTGATGCATTAAATATAATACACTGGGCATTTAGAGGTTAAAAACATGGAATAACATCCTTTGGACACCTGAAACCAAAGTGGAGATGTTTTCTTACGGTGTTTGGTGAAAACCAAACACGGCGTATCAACACAAACACCCCATAGCAGCTGGCAAACAATGGTGGATGGGTGATGATTTGAGCGTTTTCTTTCCAGCCACATGACCTGTGCGCTTTGCAGTCGCTGAGTTTAGCATGAATTCCTCTGTATACCAAAGTGTTCTAGAGTTAAACGTGAGGCCATTTGTCTGACAGCTAAAGCTTTGAAAGTGGGTCATGCAACAGGGCAGTGATCCCAAGCAGTGCAGCAAAGCTACAACAGAATGTCTGAAAAAGAAAAGAATCAATGCGTTGCAATGGTCAATGTGCAGACCTCAACCGGACCTGAAATGCTGGGGCAGGACCTTAAGTGTGCTGTGCATAAACCAATACCCACGAACCTCAATGAACTGAAGCAAGACTGTAAAGAAGAGTTATTGCTGGTTCTACAAGCCTTTGAATCATTGGTGTACTTATTTATTCACAGTGCTACATAAATCCCTGTGAAAACTTTCTTTTTCACATGACTGTAAATCACAGTCAACCTCTTGGTATCCAAGTTATTCATTTCCTTAAAGTTGTTAGCTGACATGCACTGCATTGTTCCAAATTGAGTTAGGTATTCTAACCAAAGACAGACAAGAACTGAATAATGTTTTGTTAAGCAGCATGAAATAATGACCCACTGCTAAGCTGCTTAAGGAGTCAATTTACATCCTAAATTAGAGGTCAGGTCAGGTTTAGGTGTGGGCTTGCATGCTAGAAGAGTAGCAAATGTTTTTAAATCATTTGCATATGAAAAATATATAGAAATGCAGGTTCAGTACAGCACATTCATTGCCACTGAATCGGGTAACACTTGTTCAGCAGGTACTGAAGGTCTCCAGTCTGTTAGAATTCTTCTTACATCCACCAATGAAGGATTAAATGATAAAAATTTAAACTGTGGGGAAACTGGCTAAAAAGTGTCCCCAGTGTCCACGATCCAACTAGGCAGCAAAAAGGGAAAGAGGCTGTGAACTATGTTAAAAACAAAATAAAACAGCTTTTTTATAAAGGATCAGTTGTGCTATTTTTTTCCTGAGCCACATAAACTGATTTCAACCATCCATGTGTCACACTAAAAAGCCTTGAGAAGTACTTTCTCTGTTTCCAAAGACTAGCGAGCACTTCGCCTCGCACAGCTAGCATGAACACAGCATAAAACAAGCAGTCAAGAATAAACCATCTGCTAAAAGGGGATTCCATAATAAAATCCTGATGGCAATGTTGGCTGAAAAACTACCAGCATGAAACACAGCTTATCATCAAGTAGGCCACGGGATAGAGTGTGTTCACCAACAGTGGGAGGCTTTCAAATACAAACTCGACCACATGGAAGCAATTAAAAAAAAAAAAAAAAAAAAAACGACAACAAAACTCATTTCTGTCCTAGATTTGATTTTAAATGAGTAAAGCTGATTCTCTGGAAAAAGAAAAAACTCGTCTGTCTTTGTGAGTTTTTAAAGGGTCACTTTTTACAACGTGACTGTGCAGCATCGCTGAACATCAACTTGACCATAAATGTCAAAAGCACTCCAACGCTGCCCTACCGTGAAGTTGTGAGCACCGGTGACTGCACTTCCATCCTCCCGGTAATGTGTCTCGGTGTAATGGCTGGCAAAAAGACCCCTAAGAAGAGAACATGACAAGAGCATAAAAAACCATTTATTTACTCATCGATTAGAAAAAAGAAGACTTTGTTTTCAGACTACCGAGAGGACTTGATCCTCAGTTGACTTTATATGTAGATTGCTTGTAAGGATTTGGGGGATGATGTGGATAAAACACTTAGCAGTCCGAGGCGGGGAGAGACTTGATTTTCTGTAAATTTATTATGTGATTCATAAGTGTCCTTGAATCCCCTGGCATTCAGCATGAACAAGTTGAACCAAATGCTGATGTCATTTCTCAGCATGCGTGAGTGTGTATCTGTGCATATCTTTTCAACTGTGTGTCACTTGTGTGTGTGTGTGTGTGTGTGTGTGTGTGTGTGTGTGTGTGTGTGAGTGTGTGTGTGAGAGAGAGAGAGAGAGAGAGAGAGAGAGAGAGAGATGGACATGGAGAGACCCACCCTGAGCATTGGCAAAGGAGCAGCAGGAACACCCATTTTTTGCAGCTGTATACTCAGATTGACATCAGGCAGGATGATCTCAGGATGTGTGTGTGTTAGAGTGCATTAGAAGAAGAGAGGGAGGTGGAAATACCCAGGAAACAAACAATACGTTTTGCAAGTCTGACGTGTATTATCCTAAAGGTGATTATATGGCAAAAAAGTAACAGAGGAGACTTAAAAACTAGATCACACACATACCCCACAGTGCTGTGCCAGCTCACGCAAATCGCATGTACCACAAACCAGAATTAGATGAGACGAGTGGCAACGGTGAGGCATTAAGCCAATAGTGGGTTTTTTTCTTCCGTTCTTCAGGTCCATTTAATGTCTTATCTGGATATTTACAGTTAATTATTTTATCACCCGTTTATAGGAAGATCAATCCTCTGTGCCCCGAGCCTGACCACATTTAAACTTCATTAAATACTTATTATCGCTTTAATGTGCCTTATCACGCCATTAGCAAGCTCTAAACCAAATCTGATAAGCCGAGCGGCCAGTAATCACTTTGAAGAGCCCGGTACGTCTCATAAAAATTTGATGACACATCAGAGGATGCTGCATGCTTCTCGGAAAAGCCCAAAATATGTATCTTAATAGTGAACGTTTAACAGTGGCGCTCGGAAACAGCCACAGCACAATTATAGGAAACGAAACGGCTCAGTTTGCCGTAAAGATGGGATTTGTGTCACGTGAGCGGTAATTCCAAGCAAATGCTCTCGTGCTGTATTTTTTTGGGACATGTTGGGAAAGCCAGCTTAGGGGCAGTGTGGCCGCCGGGACTGAGACACACGCTGCGGAAAAGCTGCAGGATTTACATGAAGGAATCTCCCTGTAATCAACTTGTTGGCAAGAGTACACAGAGTTTATGAGGCCATGAATGTTTACTGTGCGTTTGCAGAGAATTTCCTCACTGGTTATCTTGCAGCTCAGTTGGTGCGTATCTGTGTATCTTACACTGCTGAAGACCGTTTCATGCTTCTGATTCTCACTGTCGCAGCGCTCTAATGTTGTGTCGTGTATCTGACCCAGTACGCAGAATACTCATGTTTGTAACTAAAACACAGCTACCTAAGGAAGAAAGTGTACACTTCCATATAATTAAGCAATTTTTACTGGCGCCAACAGCCCACCTCTGTCGTCAATCAATTTTCCATGATTATGCTGCAAAAGACAAAGTGTTGACATTTTTGAATCATGTGGAAAATAAATACATCTTTTACTTGTCCTTATTCCACATGAGAAAAATGACGGCATACTGTGAGGATTGATAATTTATTCCGTAGCTGTTACTGATGAATAAGTTGCAGGATGTTTTATGCTCTGCGGGATGACTCTGTGTCTACACCACTATATTACACCTCCACAAAGAAAAACACATTTTCTTTTTCATTTTCATTCCTGTAATTGTTTAAGTCAATAACCACAGATTCTGTGGTCCTAACTGTGTGTTGCGATTCATTAGACACAGTGTAGTATCTAATTAATAGCCCACTAATGGCCGCCCAGGTTAATTGTGATAAATGACGGGCTGTTTAACAGCACCCCTGGGAGGCAGAAAATAATATTTGTCTTAAAGAATAATCTCCCATCTTACATGCGCCTCCTTAGATTTAATTTAACTTTTCTGAAATAACTGCATGAATTATTGATTGTCTCTAGAAAGCCAGATGAATAGCTTTCCACAGCTGCCTTTTGAGGCTAGAGTGCTGCTCATGCGTGTGATGTTTAAATATAATTAGGAGCATGATTCACTATTTGGAAAGGACCTTCCAGTAAATCTAAATCAAGACTCCCACATATGTTTGCAAGAACGCTCATTGTGTTGCTGAAATAGCCGATCTGGCCTTCGAAATCTGACGTCCCGCGACGTCTCTGATGAACATACAGCACTTTTGTGTTTCCATTCCATCTGCTGGCATAAGTGGAACGCTACACTATATCTTACACAACAACTGAGGCTGGCAGAGATAGGACTAGCACAATGCAGGGACAATACAGACAAGGACAGCATAAAAACTCATTACGGCAGACCACAGAATAGAATTAGAATAGAATAGAATTCAACTTTATTGTCATTGCACATGCACAGGTACAGGGCAACGAAATGCAGTTTGCATCCATCCAGAAGTGCTTAGTGATATAGATATATTACAATATATATTAGCAATAATATAGATATGTAAGTATATTACAGAAATGGGTCTATTATGTTATAATGTACACGGTATGAAGTATGTTGTGAATATTCTATAACTATAAGTATGTACAGGCTGTAGTGAGTACAAGCTATGTACAGGCTATGGACAGGATATAAATATGAAAAACTATACAGAATATGAAATAAATAACTTAAATAATAACACAGAGGACCCTTCTTCATTTTAGAGGCATAAAACAAACTGGCAGATGTTATTTTCTGCCATATCTGAAATTACAGGAGATAGAACTATTGTTGTCTCTGAATTGAGCAAGTATTTTGATGAGTTTTATTTAAAAAGAACAAATCAAATCAAACAGACAAAGAGTCGCTACAACGGTGTGATCGATGAACCGGAAACTAAATGCATCACTCGCTGTTTACACAGATCGATGTTTATAATAACATCTTTCTCTCTTGATCCAGCCAGTACGACGTTCTGTGCAAGTGCAGAAACTCATTTACATACATGTGACTGTGTCTCATGTAATAATTCACCATTACACAAATCCCCTTGAGCATGGAACCATTTGAGAGCAATGTGGCTCTTCTTGCAGCCTCTCTACTTCCTTTGAAGAGTGCTAACTTCAGTGATTTCTTTTAATCCCCTCTCCCCCACAAGCCTAACCCCTAAGCCTTCCTATAGCTGCTACTTATGGTAGCATATGCTAAACTCCAAAAAGAGCAGACTACTACAGAAGCAGAGGCAGATGAAGACGAGAGAGGAACTAAAGAGGTGTGGCTGACAAGTCTAATTCTATTTCCACATACGGCTGCGTTCCAAATTGATTTACATACAGCTCAGTGTGCCTTCAGCTAAGGCTTGGCCGTGGCTGTGGCTGTGAGTGCACCGGAGTGTACAAGCCAGCAAAACCAGAGAAAACTAGGGAGAAACAGTGGTGAGGGTGGGAGGAGTGAGGGAAGCAAACAAACAAAAAAATTCCCTGAACTACATAATTAAAGAAAAGCCTTCCTTTAATCTTCTTCATAAAAGAGTCATCGTGTCCATTTCTGCATTACTTTCATCTTTGTTGTCTCACTGAAATTTAAGGTGTCGGGTCAAAATGTGGGTGAGGATATCATTAACGTTGGGGGGTACGGAGAAATTTAAAATGACATCTGATGATAGCATCTGATGATTCGGAAAAATGCCAAACTTATTACATATTCAACTTTGGGGAAGAGGACTGTCTGTTCAGAAATTGATGCGAGCCATGTAATAGCTGTTGAGACATTTCGCACTGAAATAAAAATGACCTAAGATAATGTGTGGGCAACATTTGTGCAGCATTTTAGAGCTGTATAATAATCTTAGTTTGTGTGTTTCCAGTATTATTGTGATAATGTTTGCTAACTTTACAGGTGCTGCTACTGTAGGTCAAATATTTTCTTCTTTAATTGCAGATCACAATGGAAGCTAATCTAATGAACTGGTACTTATATAGTGTATTTCTAGCACTTTCTTACTTCATGCCTCATTCATCCATTCACACACACATTCATAAAAGTGCTTTTTCCTAACCTAACATTCACACACTCACACCCTGATGGGGTTCAGCATCTTGTCCTTTCCTTGGAAGAGCCAGGGATTGAAGCACCAACCTTCCGATTAGCAGATGACTAAATCAAACAGACAAAGACTTTAAATCCTGAGTCCGAGTCACCCCAATCTAATCTAATTTATAAGGATTCATCACCAGGGAAAAATAAATATCCGTGCCAAACTTTGTGCCAATTCAACAAGCAGCAGTTAGGATATTTTGATGCCAAGAGGTCATTTATATGGATCAATATCCATACAGACTTTCATGACAAACTACCTTATATTTCTTAAAGTTATTAAACTAAAAAGATCCAACCAGCATACGTTGAGACTCTTACCAGCCGGGCAAAGGATTGGGTCTCATAGTAACACTTACAGTACCACCATAAGCGAAACTAAAGAGTCACATTCATGGATGAGCAGACTAAGATTTTCCATTATATATGCTCCAGCAGGCACTGGATGAATATCAAACATGCTGGCTGATGGGGCAGGCCTATTTAAATATTGACTGACCAAAGCAAAGATAGCTCCTTAATGAGTCAAGATCTCTCTTTGCTTAGGAAGAAGTCACAGAGGGAGCAGCTGCTTGACTATTAAAAAAATCCTGCAGCGAGTCCTCAGAGGTCCGCATGATGACACTTTTTCCTAAAGTGCCCCTGCACATACAAATGATTAAATCTCCGAGTGGCCGTGTCCACAACTTACAAGCAAAGTTGATTTTTCATATCTGAATACTCTTTCATCCTTCTCCGTTGCCAAGATGGTTCAGACAGCCCTGCCTGTCTGTCTGTGTCCCTCACCTCAGGCTTCATGGCATTGTGTGCTCAAAGTGGCACCTAAGGCAACTGAAGTCATCACATCAGTAAAGTAAACCGCAGAGGGAAAAACATTATTCCCTGTGCTTGAAAGCAGAGGAGGGTGATGAATCATGGCAGGGGCACAGTTAGTAAAGGTTGCCACTCTTGCTCTCACACGCTCTAAAAATAACAGAAATCACAGGTAAAAAAACAGAAATATCTCATAATAAACTCTAAGAAACTTTTTCCTGAACATGACACTTCAATTGCCATACAGTTTCTTTCCCGACTGTTTGAGTTGTTACCCGAGAAAACGAGGATTGTAGGCTGCATAAATGAGGAATATCAGACACGAATAAGAGGAAATAATGGTAAAGCTGTCTTATCTGTTTCCTTGGGGAATAAGAGAAGTCTGGGGGGTTGGTGACTGATGGGAAATGGAGAGGCTCTTTAAAAAAAAATGATGTCTCTGATCACACAAATTCATGCAGATATCCATACTGGATTAACCCCCTCTCCTGATCACTTTAAAGCATGAGTGAAAGGTGATCGTATTACTGTGCAGCAGGTGAGGTTTTTAAGCACTCAGTGATAATGGAGTCACTTTCTTCATTCTGAATAAGCTTCTCCCTCTGAAACCCAGCATGTCCTTTTCAACTCTAAAGGGTTTTATTTTCTTTTATAGCCTGATGAAGGGTAACCTTATCTTTCATGCTTCCGGATATTTCTTCTTTTTAACCACCCATTGCTTTTTTCTTCTTTTTTCCTTGGCATTGCATTTTTTTACTGCTACGGAGTCTTATGAAATGATAACAGAATTTGGATAAAAATGAAAGGCTGCAGGTGCAAAACAAGGATTAAAACGGCTACGGTGTCAAACCCCAAACCTTTTGATATTTCTAATGAAAGCACACTTCAGTTTGGGTGGGAAACATTGCAATTTCTGCTGAAGCGATATCACTGTTATTATTTTTCCTCGCTTGTGAACATAACGCCAAGCACCAGAGCTAACAGGCACAGCAGGGCTGTTAAAGAATGAACTGTTTCACTGCTGCTGGCCCACACGTTCGGAATTTTTAATACCAAAAAATAATTCCCACACTAAACATATTTTTCCTCATAACTGTACAAAGAACATGATGTCATACTCTCCCTGCTCCCATTAAAGGGGGAATACATTTTCAAATCAGTGTGAGGGGAAAAGTGCTCATCTACAGCACAGCAAGAGTGAGCCCTGTGCACAATTTCAGGGCAGTCCTCTAACTTCTCTCTGGCTATGGTTTGCTGCTAAAGTGCAGGCCCGACCTGTCCATCTTATGCAATATTAGCCTCTGGTGTTTGCATCTTCTCTACATATCGCGCCACTGAGGCTGTTTGTTGTAATTAATGCACCGAGTTCACGCAGCTAAACATTAGACTGCTTGTGAAATGTGCGGCTAAAGGAGCTCATTAATTCTTTATAACCCTAACAAAGGAGTACAGATTATTTCTGGGCACGAGATGATGATGGCACAAACTCAAAATGCTTGGAGGCAAGATCTGTGCCACCAATGTGCAGCGAGCCATAAACACTTTATATCATAAGATGTTAGCAAAATATGCTTTCAGTGGAAGAGCATATAGAGATTATATGTTAAAAATCCATTCTTAACATCCTTGTGACCAGAGGATTTGAAGTGTTTTGTGCATTTAGAGGAAAAAAAGTAATAACTTTATAATGTTATTTTCATTCTACTATTTTTCATTCTGCTTTTATTTTTCCTGCTTATCCAGGTCTATGATTCGGGGGGTATCAGTCTAGGCAGAAATGCTCAGACCTCCCGCTCCACAGCCAGCTCTTGCCAGCAGAGCAATATAATCTCTCCGGCGTATCATGGGTCTATACTGGGATCATACCCCAGTTGCCTGAAACACCTCATCCAGAACGTATGCTAGTCATATCCCCCCAATTGGCTCCTTTCAGTGTTGAGGAATGGCAGCTCTAATCTAAGCTCCTCCTGAATGACTTTGTTTCTCTCTCTATCTCTAAGAGAAATCCCAGACAGCCTCCTGAGCAAGTTCAGTTGCCCTAGTTTAAGTCACTACTCACACTCTGTGGCAATAGTTGAGTGTAGAAATGTAGATTGACCACTGGATGGACTTGTACAGCATCTACATTAGTGCACACCCCAAAATACCCAAACTCTTCTACTTAGTGCAGCAAGTCACTCCCAACCCAGAGAGAACTCTCCACCCTTTTCTAACTGAGAACCCAGAATACAAGCTGGAGACCATCTGTCAATGAAGCCGACAAAACTACATCATCTGGAAAAGGAAAGACAAGATGCTGAGACCACAGACACCCTCCGCCTCTTGGCTGCACCTAGAAAATTCTGTCCATAAAGGATGTGAAAAGAAACGGTGAAGAAAGGAAACCCTGGAGTGGTACACTCAGTGGGAAGGGCTCTGACTTATTGCCAACAATGCCAAGCTATTTTTCCCTGAAGAGCTCCATAACAATGGACCCATACTACTGAAGCACCACCCAAAGGACACCTCAAGAGACACAGACTTCTCCAAGTCCAAAAAAGACCAGTAGGTTGGTTGGGAAAGAGCTGGTGTACTTACTTCAGCTTTCTATAGTTAGTGTGTGCCATTTTCTATAAGAAAAGAGAGCAGGGAGTAAAACAGTGAAAGCAGAAATGTGTCAAATATATCTTACGAAACTTTATGTGAGCATTATCATTCAAATAGATGAGGGATAGTAGAAAAAAAAAACCTAAATAACATCAAAAAATGTAAATAAAAAATGTCTGAATATCTGATAACTGATGACTCAAAATCTCAATTTGTAAATTGTGTCTTTAGCATTTGTCCCAACAAAACACCAAAAAGCCTTCTTCAACATTCCCTCTGGATAGTGAAGCTAATAATATAGATAATTGATGTACATGTACAGAAGCTCACAATCTCCATTAAAAGTTGTGAAAATAAAATGTTCTGAACTCTCTCTGGAAATACTTTTTGTATTCCTGCCCAGAACGGCGATGAACTCTTCGTTTACTGCTTCAATATTCCCATCCATAACAAACTACAAACTGGAACTAATGAGAGAGTAGGGATCTTCAAGGGAGGTGGCCTATTATTATTCATTGAAAAAGAGTAAACAAATGCATAAATGTTAATGTCAGAGGCTTCCTATCTGTCCAATTAATCTATGGTGGTTCCCCTGGGCAGCCTCATTGTTCAGCCATACTTTTTTTGCCTTCAGGGGAAATTTGCAATTAAGAGCTGAGCAGAAAAGACATTAAAGATGTCTTTCATTTTTCCCCTCCCTTTGATTTCTGTCTTCTTCAGCCATTTCTTTCGTAAAAAAAAAGAAGAAGAAATAACTGGTGCATATCATCATCAGCTCCTGCTCTCCCACAATCACATTCATCCATCACATCTGGCACTTTTCCTCCTTTCTTAAATCTAAAAGTTGAGAGGAAGAAAACTTTAAACTATAAGCTGCAAGGGGCACGTGTGGTGCATTAGGCAACTACTTTATTATAACATGGTCCACTGACTACACATGTCCCAGACCATCATCTCTCCAGTCCCAGACTGCATGAGGCATTCTTCCCCTCCTCTTAAAAAACGTCTCACGTCATTAAACCCACTCTTTACACTTCCACAGATCCTATACTGATTCTCCAATAAGATAATAGCATGCAATCTTTCATTCTCCAGCCCATTACCCTGCAAACATGGTGGAGTTGGTAACTTTCACTTGGCACGGATGTATCAGTTTAACATAAGGATCGGGGTGAACGGTCTGTCACTGACGCTGATGCAGGGTAACATAAGGCGTCATGGTTGCTGGGTATTGAGCAGGAGACGCCAATTATTGTATGGGCTACGGGTGGTAAAACAATGAAGTGCTTTTAACTTAATCACATCTCCTTTTCTGAGTTTCAGTGGTTCACTGATACCTAGAGTACAGAAAGTGAGAGCAGTCTGGAGCATGCCTGCGTTTTAAATATATTTAATGCACCACGATTCATCACTCACTGACCACAGGGCACAGACGCCATAAAAGTAGCTGTCGCTACAAAAAAAACCCAAGCAAGGACGGTAAAAGGATTTAAAAAATATCACTGATCTTATATCACTAAAAAATAAATGTAAAGTAGTAATAAGCTTAAAAGATTAAGCACTGTTTATTAAGTCTTTGGCCATCATCTTCGGTATTTATATGAAACTGTCACATTAAAGAGGCTAAATTAATTGCAGAGATTTGGGAACACATTGCTAAGATAAACAGGGCAGAGTGTTCAGCATTACACAAAAATTAATTCAGCCCAACTGTAAACATAAATATTTTACTTCCATTCATTATTTCATTAAATTAAATTTTCTAAATTTGATCAGTATTTAAAAAGGCTCGCCAGCATGAAATGTTTGAGAATTAAACTCCCCAAAGAGCTTGGAGAGTCAAACGAAATTTAAAAGCTATCCACTCACTGAACACTGTGTTAGGTACACTGTGATAGTACTGGGTTAGACCCTCTTCTGCCTTCAGACCTGCCCTAATCCTTTGTGACACTGATTCAATAAGGTGCTGGAAACACTCCTCAGCGATTTTGGCCTGTATTGATTTGATAGCATCACAAAGCTGCTGCAGATGTTTCAGCTGCACGTCATTGATGTGAACTTCCTGTTTCACCACATCAAAAAGGTGCTTTATTGGACAGCAACAATACATTGAACTCAGAGACGTGTTCAAGAAAACAGCTGATTTGAGCTTTCTGACTACTGGAAGCAACCATCAGAACACGGCCATAAAGGGACAGACATGTGCAGCAGTAATATACCAATAAACTTGATATCAGGCAGGATGGATCCATGCTTCCATCCTGTTTATTCCAAGTTCTGATTCTACCATCCGAATGTCAAAGCAGAAATCAAGACTCATCAGATCAAGCAATATCCTTCCAATCTTTTGTATGTAGCATAATCTCACTTTCCTGCGCCCACTGTGGTCTTCTGCTACTAATGTCCATTTGATTCAAGGCTCCTTATGTTGTGGATTCAAAGATGCTCTTCTGCATACCTTGGTTGGTTGGTTATACCAATTAGTTGAGTTACTGTAGCATTGCAACAACGTATTTTTTTCCCAGTCAACTGCTACTAACTGGATATTTTCTCAGTACATCAGCAGTTTCTGAAATACTCAGAGCAGCCCACCTGACACCGACAACTATGACAAGTAACATTAAGTTGCTGCCATGTGACAATTAAAGTGTTTTACCTAACAAGGTGGCCAGCAAAGACCCGTTTCTATCAATCTACATGTGTCAACTTCATCTTTTAAGGAGCCCTCTGGTAACTTAAACTAAGCCTGCTGTAACATGGCTCAACTCTGAGATGCACACAGTCACACTAATGGACAGACACCTGCAGCATTATGACTGAGTATGTTCCTCATACGTGTTTCTGTGTTCACTTACTTAAAAAAAAAAGAAAATAAAACCATAGCAGTTTTGGATTATTCTCTAAACAGTAACAACATGCGCATAAAAAGTGCTTATCTCACAAACTCAGCTTCTTATTTGCAATACGATTAAGACGTGTCAGTGATTAATTTCTGCTATTCCCAATTCAGAAGAGAGGCTGCAGTACATGCTTCTGAAAACAAACAGCACACACACACACACACACACACACACACACACACACACACACACACACACACACACACACACACACAGACATGCAAAGCTTACTTTTAATAACAATGTTTGTAAGAAAATGATTTTCAGTAAACCGAAAAGTTTTACTACAAGAAAAATACATCTTAAAATGAATATTGAAATGAATCAGATTATTTGCTTGCATGTAGTTTTTTTTATTGTTAACAACAACAACAATTTGTGTTTTAACCAAAAAAAATGAGACTCTAGTCCTGTTATTATAAGATATAAACACATTTTAAGAATCATTACTAAGAATCTACATTTAACCAAATAAAACACAATAGTTTTGAAATGCATAAATTCTACACTTAGAAATTTGTATTGTATACACTAGTGTATACACATTTTAGAAAGGAAGACATTAAACTGAATGGATCTGCAACGTTAATGACAATACCCGCTTAAACTGCTGCACGCCTAGTGCTGAAGCAGCATCAGGAATTAAAAAACAACAACTCTATATTCCATATCTTATATTACCTGCAGTGACTGATGGCGTTCTGAGTCTTATTGCTGGCAATAAGCATATCAGATAAACACCCATGAGATTGTAAAACAGCTGCTGAGCTGTTCTGTCTCAGTCCTTATTTCTCATGGGTCTCCTACAATTGACCCATTCTCTATTCCTTGCTGAGATATGGCATAGGATGTGAATCATGCACAAAGCAATGTCTGCTTTGAAAAAGATTTCTCATTAAAGCCTTTACACCAGGCTTTTATGGCTAAGGGTTTTGAAAGGTTGTGTGTGAAACGTTATTATGATATACTCTGCAGGTTGAGTCCCTGGCCTAGAAACTGAAATCCGATGACAAACTGTACACTAATGGCTGTATCCTGCCGTAGACAAATATATGAATGTGCATGATAATGTACAAATCGCACATGCATTTCATTATCTTGAGCAATCTATTGATGTACAGTGAGGTAATGTAATCGCTCATATAGCACACTCTCCAGGACATATTTCCTGCTGATGCAGATAAATGATGCCCAGGATAAATGTGGATATTATGCATCAACATCTGTAGCCCCACTCCACATATCAAAAACTCCAACACAGATAATAGATTTTCCGCTCACCGACACCGAGGCAACAGTTCATTCCACTGATGCCCTACTGAGTATATCACAGAGCGTAATTTAAAACAAAAAAGGTTTGCGAACAAGGCTGCAAATGCATCACCCCTTTGGTCTCATTAGGAGCCTCTTACTCTCTGCAAAGCGCCTGGAAACTAAATAGTGAATTGCTTACATTCACAGGATGCTAAGTGTTCTCCTAACTAGCTCCGTTGACAGGTGACCATTCTCTATTTTCTGTATGGTATGTTTAAGGTTCCACTATATCCCCTTACATAAATGAGAAATTACAATACAAAGAGAGAGAGACCAACACGACCATATTAGTTAAGTGCTATGACAACAACCTCAGCATCCTCTCTGCTGCTGCAGACACCTAAAAATAGGTCTGCAGCAGGAGCAAATAGATGATACCATGTGCTGATAGACTGCATTAGTGCATTAAACTTTTTCAGCGAAAGCCCAATCACAACAATACCTGGAACACATTTTCAAATTATTCACCAACATACCAGACTTCATCTGTTTCAGTCCAGCAACAGTTTTAGGCAGTCGAATTGTAAGATAAGTGCTCTATTCAACAAGTGCAAGCTGCAAAATATGTGTCTACAGTGGGAACTATGTGATTTTCTTTACGCACAGTTAATTATTAATCACACAAATTTAACAAGGTACTGGAAACCTTCCTCAGAGATTTTGTTCCATTTTGAAAGAATAACATGACACAGCACAGATATGTCAGCTGCACATCCATGATTTGACTCTCCTGTTCCAACACATCCTGAAGGTGTACTATTGGATTACGATCTGGTGGCTCTGGGGGCCATCTGACTACAGTGAATGCATTGTCATGCTGAAGAAACCAATTTGAGATCATCTGAGTTTTGTGGCATGGTGTGCTATCCTTCTGTAAGAAGCTATCAGAAGACAGGTACACTGTGCTCTTAAACTAATGAACATGGTCACCAAAAATACTCAGGTAGGCTGTGGTAATTCAGTTGGTACGGAGGGGTTTAAAGTGTGCCAAGAAAATGTCACCCACACCATTACACCACCATCACTAGCCTGAACTGTTGATACAAGGCAAAATGGATTCATGCTTCTGTGTTATTTACGCCAAATTCTGATCCTACCAACCGAATGTGAAATAAAGCAACATTTTTCCAATCTTCTATTTTTTCATTTTGGTGAGCCAATGCTATTGCAGTTTCCTGTTCTTAGCTGACAGGAGTGGCACTTGATGCAGTCCCCTGCTGCTGTAGCCTCAGTTTCTTGCACACACTGTCGTCTGCTGCTCCTGTAGACATTCTGCTTCAAGGTTTCTCACTTGTGCATTCAGAGACGTTCTTATGTTTACCTTGGCTGTAATGAGTTACTACTGCCTTCCTGTCAGTTCGTCCCTGACCACTATATGTAAACCTAGAGATGGTTGTGTGGGAAAATCCCAGTACATCAGCAGTTTCTGAAATACTCAGACCGCCCTGACCAGCACAGCACCATGTCACAAATCACCTTCTTTTTCCATTCTGATGCTCGGTTTGAACTTTAGTAGGTCTATGCCTACATGCCTAAATGCACTGTCGCTGTCATGTGATTGGATAATTGTTGGATGACATCAAATTGGATGATTTGATGTCTTGGCTCAGTACTAACCTCAGATTTCTAACTATTTCTAAGTAGAGGAAAAAAGTGTCGAATGTGAGCGTCTTTGAGCGAGCTTGGCTTTGACCCAGTGTTCAAAAAAAAAAGAAGAAAAAAAAGCAACACCTAAAATTACCCTCCCTCTCTCTCCTTTTCATAGTGTCATTCAAGATTTGGGCAACTGTCCCCAAGGACAATCTGCATTATCCACAAACTGTTCAGCTAACTAATTAAAGATGGCAGGAGGCAAAATGTGATTACTATGCGCTCCAAGCTTAACAAAAACTACAAATGCAATGTCAGAGGTAGAATTCACAATCGGATCAATACTCAAACAAACTGGATGCGTGTTTCGGGATACTCGTCAATGTATAGACCCGACTGCCAAAGTATTTTGTTTTTCTGGCTGACCAAGCAGCAGGAAAAGGGACCCATTGTTACTGCAGTTGACCTGCATGAAACAAGAGAAAACAGATATCCTGGCTCTGTCGAAAGGCAACAAAAATAACCTTCCAATGCCGCTGAACAAAATAAAATACAATGTTCCACCGTGTTTAATCCCTATGAAAACAAAGTCTGAGAACAACTATTTAACTGAATGGAGTAAAGAAAGCCGCTAACCCAAATCCTCTGTAGGTGTTTAACCTAATAATGCCTGAATTAATTGTGACAGGCACAACAAAATGGCTTGGCATCCAAAGACAAAGTCATACAGAGAGTTGGCACCAAAGTACAAGTACACATGCGTTGGCACCAAACAGCAGCCTGGGGTCCAACGTTTCCCACCGGTGGCTTTGACAGGGTCTCAGGTTGCGTGGTGACAGATTAGCTGCCACCAGTGAAAACACAAGCGAGCATGTGGGGAGCGTGGGAGGAGAGGATAGGAAGAGATAGCATAAGAAGGGGGTGTTTGGGGTTGGTGGCAGTGGGGGGACCTGAATATAGCCAGAGAAACAGAGAGACATGTGACAGGAAGCAAGCATCGCTACAACTCGATCACAGACTCACTGGAGCAGAGGAAGTGGGAGTGATAGAAGAGTTGGTGCAGGAAGAACCCAGTAGAGGAAGTTTGCTGCTGTTTTCAACTTCCAAGATCCAGTTTCTAACCCATTTACTGACCGTGCTTACTTAGAATGCCTGAAAACACATTACTACTTATTATCACTGAGTAGTTACACATGCAGTCCCTAATACAGGCCTGCTTAGGTACCAGAGCTGACACCCAAACACATGGGTATTGCATAAAGTTCAACTTATCTCATAGTCGACAGTAACCTGGGATCACTCTCTTTTTTCTTTTTTTGCCAAAAACTCTCCACAGTGAATGGACTGCGTAATAATATATCTGCTCTGTGGTGCACGAAGAGAGAGATGTTGGCATTGTCAGCTGTGTTATTGAAATAGAGTGCATCTTCTTTCCCCTGGAAAACACACTGAGGATGTTGCTATGGGGATTTTTTTGTCAAAAGCATAATGATGTTGTTTAGATGTGGCCATGTGTTTCAAAAGGCCTCTTTCCTCTTTTCTTTCCTGCCAGAGAAGAATGAAAGGAAATGTTCTCAATGGGAAATGCATGGTCTTGTGTAGTGAGCTAGTTAGAATATGGACACATCAAGCTCATTGTGTTTCAAGAAGAAAAGCTGAAAAGATGTATTTTATTAAAAATCATAGTGAAGCACAATAATCAAATTGTAAAAAAAGAGAACTCCATTCTCTAAACAAATGTATTAAATCACGTTTTGTAAAAACTTAGACAAAACTAACAGATTTGATCAAATCTTCATGCAAAACTCTAAAAACACACTCGCTAAAACAGATTATGAACTTGTGATACATAATGTTAACCACATGCAGAAGAATTTAAACATACAGCACATAGCTTCCACACAATAGCTCAAAATTATCCACAATTGTTGAAAATGATGTCACGAACCCAGTTCAGAGTCCACAAACAGCTCAGTGATTTGAAGACTGACCCCAGTGATGATAGAAGCAACCAGTGTGCAAGAGGTGATGGATGATGAAGAGTAAGAACAAGAGCAGCAATTTTAGATAAAATCTGAGGAACTGCGATACACGTCGCTCATGGAATGACAATGAAGGAGGCAGGGCAAAGAGTGCAACCCAATCACAGCTGATTCTCTGTGGCCACTACGAACAGGAGATCAAAAGAAGAGAACAGGCCATTTAGTTTGTGGATCATCAGGTTTTTACTGACGCTTCAGTACATCATGTTGCCAATATAAATATGTGCATGAGTGCCTGCGTGCGTCCTCTTTGTCACTGTTCCCTTTTTGTAAATGGCCACATAATGGTACCATGTCCTGAATGCCATATTTTCTATTTTTTCCAATGAAGTGCACCATGAATGTTCAGTAGACTTTTCCCCCATGTGCTTCTTTTATTTTTCTAAAAAAAAGAGTCGTTATGAGTGTTTCACTGTTTGGTCTAAGTGGTTTTAGGAATGCAGCTTGAAAATTGTTGTGTGTTTACTGCTTAAGAAAAGGGCCCAAGTGTTCAAGAGTTTACTCAGATCTCTTCTGAGTAAACTCCATTCAACAGCATTGGGAAAACCTTTCAAAATAGGAAATATTTGAATTTCATTGAGTACTTATTTTCTCAGCAACTCTGTTGCAGGTCAACAGTTTACATTATTTGGCATTTTAATATTCCTACATTTACTTGTTCAGAAGACGGAATGATCCAGTACCGAAATCCCCAATAGGTTTTTTCTTTTTAGAGTAAATGTGGTAATCGCTGTATTTTAAGTTTAACTCATTTTCCAAAAAGACAACACAAAATACACAGTTGTACATGAATCTGACTCTTAGTTTTCTGCATATATAGTGAACGTATAATGCAACAGCCCCAACATTTTCAGTTATGTATCCATGACTTCAGTGACTTTATGACTTAATTTCACTGATTTGCATTCATTTAATGCAGTGGTTCTTAACCTTGTTGGAGGTACCGAACCCCACCAGCTTCATATGCGCATTCACTGAACCCCTCTTTAGTGAAAAATAAAATGTGATTTTTTTACTGGTGCACAAAATGAGCCATGCATGTCATGGCGGAGGCTCTGCCGAACCCCTGAGACCGACTCACCGAACCCCTAGGGTTCGATCGAACCCAGGTTCAGAACCACTGATTTAATGGGAACGTACTTTACCTTTAATCAAAAATCATTAATACTACTTGGTTAACCTAATTTAACCTCAAATTTCATCCATGCATTATAATTATTTACAATGCAGCAACATTTGTCTCCATAAAATGGTAAATAGAGTGCTGGTTATAAAGTGTATTTCACATATAAAGCTATAATTAGCTTTAATATTCATACAGCACTGTATTTTATGCCTTTATGAACACGTGTGGACTCGAGGAACCAGGAATAGAAGCAGTAGCCTTCCGATTGTCAGATGATCCTCTCTACCTTCTAACCCATATCCCCATAATGCCTCAGTCCCCAAAGCATTAGTAATACCTAAACTACAACACACACACACACACACACACACACACACACACACACACACACACACACACACACACACACACACACACACACACAGAAGTATCTTTGTCCCCCAGACAGTGCTATTGAAGTCTTTAATCAAGACTAATGTGTAATGTCCTGTATGACCACCATTAATCATTTAAAGCCGGGCAACAGTGCTATTGATCAATGCTATACTTCAAAGCAGCCACTGCTGGCAAAGGTGTGCATGTCTGTCTAACACAGTTTGCTCTGTACAACAGGTCAAGCCTTAAATATCATATATGATGATGTTCATGTTGCTTTTATGAAAATGGGGATATAATGTCTCCTCTGTCTCTGTTTTACTGCCAACTTTGAATGAACTGTGATGGAAAGGAAAAATGATATGGTATGGCATTCAAGAGAGGCTGAACTAACTCTCTGATATATATGTTGCATGGGTACAAAAGTAATAAAAGCCAAAATACAGTGTACAGTGCAAAAGTACTAAGACTTCCACAGAAGTGACTCTTTTTTGGAGCCAATATTCACAAAGAGGAATATTCTGAAAATAAGCTTTGCAGGGCTCTTCTTTCAAAAGCTATGATGACGGACTGACAAAAGAATGTAAAATCTATGCTGCTTACATTTTGAATTCAGACAGTTTGGTCCTCATGGCTGGCAAGAACACAAAAGAGATAGCCTCTAACATCAGGGGAAAACAAATTCAGCTGAAGCTCAGGTGTTCGTGCAGTAACACTTCATTTACAAGTTGTACAAATATAAAGGGACTTTGACTCTGCATACAGGCATTGTGCATGCCGCCTAAGAAATACACACAGGCAAACAGAAGATCTCCTCTGATTTCTTCCTCAGTAGATTTGTACTTGTCCTGCTATAGCCAAGTTTGCATGGGACAGCGCCAAGCAGCTAACAACCAGCAGTTTATTAATTGGATCTGGTAGCTTGTTTATATCGGTAAGGACTGAGATCATTTCACACTTGCCATGGAACAGGTGTGCTCTGCAGCAGTGCCAAATGAGCAAACTGCACGGGCTCAGCAATTGAAGCAAAAAAAAAAAAAAATTAAATTAAATTTAAAAATGAGCTTTCACCAAAAACATGCAATAACTCAGCAAAAAGAGGAAACACTACTGAGATCTAGGGCTCTCCTCATTCAGATGTATCCGATTCCTGAATACCAGCACTAAATTGTTCTTCTTCTTATTTGCTTCATTCTGGAAATTTCACTCCATTTAATGTTTTTACTACATTTCCCCTCTAATTAAATTCAGTTGTGTGAAGGCTTGCTAGACGAACCGCCTTTACTTTGATTATAATCTTCAAATTGTGATTTTGAAAAATTATACAAAAGACTAAATTTCAGATGCACTAGACATGAGCCCAAGGATATTCACTGGAGTTTTTTTTGTTAAAAATCATTATGAGTTGGATAGAAATGAAAAGGCCCTGAGGGTCTAAACATTGCTTGGGACAGACACTGACTGCTGTTTTTGAAAATGAGCTATACCTTTAAACAGTCATATCCTGATGTTCCCTATCAGAGACAATCACAGAATAAATATCTGCAAAGTTCAATCCTATTTCTAATCCTATGGCCTCTGATGACTATCTGGTGAAGAAATATGTACTGACAAGCACTATGCAGATTTGGGTAAAAAAAAAAAAAAGTTAATTTGCACAGCACCTCAGAAGCGCATGTTGTGTCTGCCTCCACCAAACGCCGGAAGCAGAGACGATGTGTCTGAATCTTAAATATTGCTAAATAACCTCAAGGACTTCACTAAACTACAAACATACTTTTTGTCCTAAGCGCCCTCATCTTTCCTCCTACCCCAGACTCAACGGATGCGCCCTCGACATAACAGGCACACGTAGAGGTCAGAGACCACCTGTTCTGAGCTGGCTGAACTGCTGAAGCGATATCAGAGGACACATCTGGCCTGACACGCCGGATGGGAAAGGCAGCTTGCTTCCAGGCTGGTGACAGCCGGTGACGGATGACTCACAGCTGATGCTGAGGTTACAGGAGGTCACATGGTGAGCAAGGAACGGAAGGGTTAGTTGGGACAGTGTTTTTCTAAGGAGCGTTTAGCTTCTAGAGAGGAGCATGAGCTGATTTCTAGTTTGTTTTGCAAGTGTTTTGAATTATCGAAGCGTGGAGTGGCAGAGTACCTAGGGGATGTACGCTAACTCATTTGTTCATCTGCTCACATAATAGACCACTTGCTGAAATCGCTCCTTAAAATGGAGAATAAAGATGTGAATCGATATTTGATTTCTAAATTTCGACAACAGTTATTGGTTTTCATTTTCTGTCTCGCACACAGCTCTGCATTTTGAATCTCGAAAGTCCAATTTGAGTTTGTTCTGAGAGTTAGCAGTGACAAGGGGCCTCACCAGTTCTGAACAAAGTCTATCAATTCAATGTCAATATCCGTATCCCAAAGCAGCAGAGTAAAATATTATGTCTCCACTCCGTCTGAATAACAAATATTGACAGACACAAGACCTGAATCGGTAATGCAATCATTCTTGTAAGATTCTAAATTTCCCCCGGACATGTAACCTGGTTTTTCTTTTGGCTTTACAGCTATCCTTCTTGCCTCTCTCTATATATATTTCTTCTCAGTGTATTTCAGTTTGAGCGTGACTTTGTGTGGCTATATTTACATATTTATGAACTCTACATGATCCTCACCCCTCGTTCCAGAGTTCACAGCGTTATTTTCCACAGTATGGAAGGGAGAGAAGTGATGAGAGATGCTGAAAAGCAAAGAAGGGGAGGACGAGCATGTCCTCTGAGCTCTGTGCTGCCTTATTCTTTATCAGCTTTCATCTCTTAGCCCTTCCAAGAGACTGAACCATAAAAGAATCCAATCACAAGGGGACATATTATTTTCTCCCTCCTTGAATACACTATACCGTATCCTAGACCCACACAATGTCTTGTCCTCTTGCATATGTAACTCGAGGAAGCAATGGTCAGGAGCATGGTTTATCTATTGACTCTGTGTGTGATTAGCATACTAAACATGCAGTTTCTTCTAACTCAACGCACCCGGTGAGTATTAAAATGAGTCATAAGAAAAAACTCACTCATTTTTCTCCAGCAACAGGATCAGCTGTTCACCTTCTGCGGGCACCAGCAGCTGCAGCGATGCAGGATATCTCTGAAACACAAAAAGATATGAGGTCATGCCCAGAAATCACCAATCCTGTCTGTGGACGTGCGTGAAGGTTCAGCTGACGTTTTCGTGCACAAAGCAGGATGGGGCAAGGCACAATAGTGCTAGAGGAACAGGAAGAAAACTTCCACATCATTCACTTCCCAAATCTGGAATCAACTTCCATTTATACCATGACAATCCTTAAGCCTTTAATGGAAACAAATCCACTGAATAGAATTACAATGAATAATATAGTGAAGGGATTTGTTACTGTTACTGAGGAAACTGTACTGTTGCTGTTTAATGTTTCACAGCATATTGAGACAACTCAGGAAACAGTGTATTTTTCAGCATGAAGATGTGTCTAAAAACAGACAATGTTAAGATGCTTTGACAGTGGATTGGTTTAGGTTTTGCAAAAGAATAATGGAACAAGGAGGAGGACTAATTAATGGTGTTGTGTGGGAAACCACATGTCACTCAATGACATGTTGCTTCTTTGCTTCTGACAAGGTTTGTTTGCAATAAATTGATAAAGCCTCACTTAAAATGGGACTTTTTGACACTGGTGTATAAAAACACAAAATCTGCAATAATGTATTTTGACAGTATTTCAGACTTGGTCCAAAACGTAAGTTTGATTTTTTTGGAAGAGAAAAAGTGTCGCAACAGCTGTAATGATTACGTGACGTGAGTGGTTTGGTGTTAATGACGAATGGCTGCAAGTGTCATTTAAAAATTGAATCCTCTATCAAATATTAAAATGTCAATTTCCAAAATATAGCTTTAAGGTGAGTTAATGCTTTTCTGAAAATTAGCATCGTCCTTAAGGCAAAACAGAGGCAAAGAAGTTCCATGCTTTAGAGCCTCAGTTTTGTAAAAAAGGATTCATGAACGTAAGCTAGCAGAGAGGAAAAAGGGTCAGACATGTTCACACTAAGCAGAAATGGATTTATATTTCATCAGCTGATATTTTAGATGAACAGAGTGCTCTTTCACAGTGACATTTCTTAGGATAGCTGACCGATGCCTTCGGGGAAATACTCTGCTGGCCAGTCTGAAGCTGTGTGTCTGCAAGTATGTGTGTGGACAATTCATGTCATGTCTACTGTGCAACAAAGACAATGTGTCATAATTCTGCAATACTTTACAGCTCCAAGAAAACTTCTACTTGGCACACAAGGCAGGTATACCGTAGCTGACCATTTTACACCTGTTCAGCTGCGTATCGATACAAATATGTAATATACATCTAAGCAGAGCCTGAAGATGCCTGTGAAAATGTGAGAATGCCTTGTTGATGGCAGATGTCAGCGGACTATTACCAGCAGTAAGATAACATCTCTCAGATAGGCTACAGCAACAGAAGACCACAAGTATTGTGACTCCTGCAGGTAAGAACAGGAAACTAAGGCTACAATGCACAACGGCTCCCAAAACCTGAACAATAAAAGACTAGAAAATATTGCCTGGTCTGATGAATAGATTTCTGCTACAACATTCAGAAGATGGGGTCAGACATTGGTATGAGCAACATGAAAGCATGGATCCATGCTGCCTTGTATCAACAGTTCAGGCTGCTGCTGTTTGCATGATTTGTGGGAGATATTTCTGGCACTCTTCGGGCCCCTCAGTACCAGCTGAGCTGCTTAAATGCCACAGCTTCCTTGAATATTGCTGCTTCTAGCAGGACAACACACCACATCACAAAGTTCAAATCATCTCAAACTGGTTTCTTGATCATGACAGTGAATCCAGTGCAGTCAAACGGCCTGCACAGTCATCAGCTCTAAATCCACAAGAGCATCACTATGAGGTGATGGAAGAGGAATTTACAACAAGGCTGATAAATCTAGGGCAGAGTGTGATGCTATGATGTCAATATTGACCAAAATCTCTGATGAAATGATCAATGTTTCCAACACCTTGTTTAATTTGTGCCATGAAGAATTTAGGCACGACTGAAGACAATAGGAACAGCGAAGTATACCCAACAAAATGACCAGTGTGTGCATAAATCTGCCTCTGTGTTGTGACTTTTACTGCAGTCTCTGATAAGACAATCACAAGTTACCCTTGTAGTAAGTTTAATATGGGACAGCAGGCTGCTTTAACTATTGTCTCGCCTTAACAAAAATGCCTTATATCAGCACAGTAGGTGATAGAAAAATATGGCTAATGTAGCTCAAAATGATTAAGGCTATAAAACGTAGTTTCACTTCCCCACAGTATGTGACATTTTTGTGATGACTGACTGTGAGGCAGGCACATAACGCTGGGAAAAAAATCCTAAACAAAACAAATCGTTCAGATGGTGACTTCCCTGCACGAGGAAAAGTGTTTGATTGCTCAGGGAGTTCTGAATACCTACACATTTCCCTCCTCTGGAAAGTTTCCTTAAGTTGCGGTAGAGATGCCAAATTTCAAACATTTCCCTTTCCAGCTGTAGTAAGTGGAACAGACAGGGTTTCATAGCCTGAGAAGGCATGTTTAGAGAAACCAGAGAGGGATGATTTGTATATATCTTTTAATCTAGCTTATAATGTGTAGTACATGAACGAAATGACACTCTTTACAAGCTGTTACAGAGCTTTTAGCAATAAGTTCACAATATGTAGTGTCTAGTGTGTGGCAAGCTCATATTTAACAAAGAAATGAGGACATGTTCAAAACAAAGCCGATAGCATGGAAGGAGAAGAACTACAAAAAGGGGCATGACATGGAGGGAAAACATAGCAAAAGAGGGGACTTCTCTACCAAAAGAAATTAAATAGACAGGCAACAGATGGAGGCAACAGAGGAAGGAATCATATACTGTGGTTATGTTAAACAAAAAGCCAGACATCTATACTTGGCTGCACTCTGAAAAGCACACTGACATTAGTTCAGTATCTGGCTGAGTCAGCTTATTACCAATAAGCTATTTCTGCTAAATGGTTTTGAGAGTATTTACCCCAGATGTGAGTTGGCTGAGAGGTCTGCGCTCTTTGCCCTTCAGCAACAGAGGTATGGCGGTCTCGTAAGTTTGCGGCCTGGTTGCCTCCCCGCTCTGTTCGGCCTTGTCTGGACTACTTCCTGTGAAAAGATCATCAGCACAGATTAGCTTGAAATTTAGCATCAAGCTACAAACAATACAGATTGCAAACAAAGGGGTCAGAAATGTGGGTCAAAGCTGCTGTGTAATATCCTCAATAATTCAAGGACACCATTAATGCAACAAAAGCTTGGAAGGCTCAGACACACAGCAGAGCAGAACACTATTAAAGACTGTGGTCGGTGCTGCAGAGAAAGAGTAAAAGCTCACTCCTGTTCCTGCGAGTAGATATGCTATCCCCCAAAGGACCGTTGCAACAAGACCACAGCCACAGACAGAGCATCAATAATAGATGCTCTCACGCAGTTTATAACTCTTCTTCTGCAATATTTCCCCAGATGGGAATGGGGTTTTTTTTCTAAAAAAGGTAGGATGAAATTGTCTTTCCCATTTCTTTTATATATATATATATATATATATATATATATGTCCAACTTTGTATAGTAGTTCAGGAACGAGCACCATACTGTGCTGTTTCCTCCTCTTTTCCACATATCATTTTACTCCTCTTCCAAACTTGTAATAGAGCTAAATTACCAAAGTAAGAAACTGGTTAAGCTAATTAGTTTTTAAAAGATTGCTCTTTTGGGACAGAAAGAAACCTACTGTGTATAGCATAAGATGAAGTATAGTAAACCATATCAATGCTTGGAGCAAAATGTGGGAATCAGTCACAATTCCCTCTGCTCTCTCAGTGTCTCTCTCAGCTCCACAGAAGACTTGGCTGTCCCTAACGGCCTTACAGAGCATGTCTGTGCTGTTGCTAGCCCAGCAGGATTCCTGTGTAGCCCAATAAATGTTACAAACCCATAGAGGATTGAATAGAGAGTGTTAAAAGGGGAGGGGAGAGGCTGTTTGAGGTTTCACGCTCCCGCTATCAACAAAGTAAAACTGAGAGTGAGTGCGCCGCCTCTATTTACTATACATCTAAAGTCTCGGCATATTCTCTAATCCTTGGAGATTTGCAGTAAAGCATCCACGTGTCTGCATGTGCATGTGTAACATTATACACAGTGCAACAAGAGTTCAGCAGTACACTGAGCAGAAATGCTACAATCCCACATATTTTGTTGCTCCTCCTCCCGCCTGGAGGTGTTTTGATTTTCAGGTACGTTTGTCTCTTCAAAGGGTGACAATTCTTGTCTTTGAAGACTGACTCCTGTGCCACCGTGACTACGCTTCATACAACTTCAAACTGTCTGTGACGGCGGCTTGTCTGTGTTCTCAGCGTGGCCCACACTCTCAACTTAGCCACAGTACATAATAAGCTAACAAGGGCATAAAAGGGACCTCCTACATTTAATGGGATATTTGAACATATGCCGATGGTAGTTTGTTGGTTTTAGTGGTGCACGAAAACCACGTTAGACAGACGGAGCAGCATGACTGAGACCACAGGCTGCGGCTAGAGTGCCATTAAAAAAGAGCTATAAAAGGAAAGCCAGGCAGACGTCTTGTTAATTAAAGACTTCATCACTTCCACCAGGGTCCCTCACAAATAATTTAGAGCTCTCTGACACTAAATGAGTTTGCGATCCTTAAACAATATCAGTTTGGAGTGGAGACTTCAAGCCTGGGTGAGCTCAAAACAAACTAGTTAGTACAATGTGTTTTCAGCCCACATCTAAGTATTTCTAATTCTTCTGTAAAGCCACATTCTAACGAGCTTGCCATCATAAAGAGCAACATACGGAAAATCTTTCCTTGAAGGCATCCATCTCGTTACATTTGTCTCTACACAAAAAGAGACAAAGGGAGTTTTGTGAAATCTAATCCTGCCCATTTTCTCTCCTCCACACACATGGCCAGTCTCTGGGTAAAGTAAGCGTGCTCACTCAATGTTGGACGTAGCCTCCCTAATTCGGGGGGGTTTAGATGCCGTTTGATGTTCTGGTAAGCGCTTTGTTTGAAGTACAGTGACCCCTTTAATATGTGAATTAATGAGTTTTTGTAGCATTTTGTGTGTGCTAGGCTTCAGTTTGCAACATCTGCCAAAGCAAACTTAAAAGAAAGTTCCCTTCAAACAGCAGAGAAATATGACATTCATCATCATTCTCACGGGTTTTATCCTCTTTGGGAACCTTTTAAATTCACACTAAAACTGGGTTAATCCCGTATGTTTTCTGAGAGCTCCATGACTGCTAAGCCAACCACAGTTGTACCCCCATATTGGACACAAGGCAGAATTATCTGTGGGTCACACATGAAAAACACAAGTTCTGTTTTGCAGCCAAGATCATCTTTCCCCCAAGCTCTCTTTAAATAGCCTCATAACCCAGATTTCTTTTAAAGACAACTCTGTTTTGATGATCTAACAAATATATTTTTCTTTCTGCCACTATTTCATATTCTGCACAGCTGAGTATTACTGGTAGGAAATGGGAATTCAAACAGAGGCCGATGTCCACTTTTCTCAGCAGGGCAGTGAAACAGCCAAAAACATAAACAAACAAAATGAGCCACAATTACTGCAGTCAAATCGAAGAGGCTGCTGGACTCTGGGAAAAACTCTACCTCATTACATAGACTTGGTATTTTACCTGCTGCAACAAAAGGCTTCTCTGATAACTTTCACATCTTTTTGTCCATTTATCTTTTTGATTGAGAAAGGTGTTTATATTGTGGAGGGATTTAAGCAAAGCAGCCAAAGCAGCATGGATTACCTTTTGAAAAATGCATATGTCTGGCTGCTTTTGTATCTGATCAACAAGCAATTTTATTATAGGGTCCCTCTAGTGAGATGGATAAGAGAATACAAAACATAAGGTCAAAACGAGTTTATGAAGGACATTTAGCAATCTATAAGCAAAATGTTCAAGGAAACACAAGAGAAGATGAACACCACAGCGGGACTTGAGAGACCTTCTGCAATCAGATTAGCGTCAAACAACATATGCATACAAACTAAGTGTAACTTAACGTCTTTATGTTTTGCTGGGAAAACAGGAAATAAGGCTGTGTTTGCCTTTTTACCTAAAAAAGAGTTTATACAATTCTAACACGCTTGAAAGTCAATATTTGGTACAACCATCTTTATCTTTAAGGTACAGTAGCCACAGCTTCTTAGTAAGAGTCTTCTATAAATAATTCACTGCAAATCAACTTATTATTAGGTTGTTTATTATATATATTATATGTTGTATAGTAAAAAGCTGTAAAAATATTCATTATTATGCAAACAGAAGAATCACAAAGTGAAGAGCTGCGAAATATTTCAGACAACGTGACACAAAGAGAAAAAGTCATCAAGCAGGAACTCTTTGAGCAGAGTTAAAAATAAAATCAAGGAAACACAACAAAGCCTGAAGACATGACTTCAGTTATTTCTCAACACAGAGAAGAGACCTTTAATGCCAGCTGATCAAAGGATAAGAACTCTGATTATGGATTTGATAATGGTGAAGATTTATTGGTCAATATCTGCACAGCGGCTGCAAAACCAACCCTCTAAGCCTCCAATCATCTGTAAATGCCCTCAGAAAGGTGAATCTTAGCCAACAGTGAATCACTGAAGAGGCTTTTAGCTTGAAAAAGGAAAATGACGGTACCCAGCGCATACACAGGGACAACTGCCAAAACGCTGATAAGAAACACACAGCATAGGTGAGTTCAACTGTTACAATTGGATTTGATGGAAATCTGGATCTGATCCAGAACCATTTCTGGGAGTGATTACTGTATTGACTTTCCTTATTGATTACAAAATGGTAAGACATTGACCCAAACTAAAATCCCTGCGTGAGCGTGAGATGAGCGTTGTTATAAGTGTAGGCAGGCTGGCTTTTTTCATCCTTAACTGATATGAAATCAAATAAAGAAGTGTTTCTCTGAATGAAATACCGAGGCCATTTCCACCTTTGTACATTACACATTATAAGCTTTCAAAGAGGGATATTTTTCATTTTTTATTATGTATTTTTCATCTCTATCACGCATGTACATTTACACAAGTACTAAAGTAGTTCCTTTCTTCCTTAGAGTTAGAGGAAGGCATCAATATCAATCTCATCTTTGTTAAATATGAAGCTATAACCAGCAGATAGTTAGCTTAGTTAGTTGAGTGGACTGGAGATCAGGGGAATGTGAAAGGAATTAAACCAGATGGTTTTACAGAGTTTCATGTGTGAGACAATTTCTTGGCCAGACGTTGTAACGTCTTATGGTCCTGTCATCACAATGAGTTTGCCTGGAAAACAGGTGTGAAGTTACCATGCACAGCCAAAAGTAACTCCCCTTAGAGAGCCACAGTGTCATAGTACTGGGTCTTTGACCCAGTGTTTCTATGTTTCCGGACTTAATAGTATTTGCTGATTTCTAAATATATAATTGCTTGCCTAGAAAGAAAGTGCTTTATAAAAAATGGTGGATGAGGCCGCTATACACAATAATAGGTCTCAATATAAAGAAACACATTAAAAAGTGAGGTTGTGCTAGCACTTATTTAATCAGAAGTTTCTCAGAAAAATATAATAACATCAATATATCTTTGTGACCGTCTACCATATTACAGCTTATTCAGTAAGACTTATTGCAGAACTCAGCACTACAGCTTTTATTTCCTTTTACAACGCATTTCTTTTTAACACATCAAAGGGAGCATTTTACAGTTCCTACTTCAATATTATGTTCGTAGACTAATAAAAGACATTCAAAAGTAGTAATGGCATTGTTTAAAAAGAAAGGAGCGCTGTAGCTCTCGGAGGTGCTAGATACTTTCCTGCATATGAATTAAAGTTTGATGGTGGAAGCAACTTCAAAGAAAAGACTTTCAATGGAAAATAAGTCACTCGGTGAACAGACAGGCTTCTCTTATAGAGATTAATGTACAAATGTATATTTCAATTTGGTGTTTTATCTTGAGCAGTATAACTGGCCTGCTTGCTCAACATTAGTTCACATTGTCCCAGAATGGAAGTGCATTAAACAAGAAAGCTGAAGCTACAGCATAATTTCCACACATTTGCAATGTTCAAAAGCAAACTATGAACGCCTTCCTAGAAATTACACTTTTATCTTGAAGAAAATGTAATAAGTTATAGTAGTAAATACTAAGATAAGATAAGATAAAACTTTATTAATCCCCCGAATTTCCCAGAGGAACCCACCCGAGGGATTAATAAAGTTTTATCTTATCTTATCTTATCTTAGTATTTAGTAAATAAAAATGTCTTTACACACACACACACACACACACACACACACACACACACACACACACACACACACACACACACACTACTGGGACCCCACCCGGGCCCAGCAGTGCAGGGCCTACATGTGCCACTGCATTTCACGCCAGTACTGGGGCCCACAGTAAGCTGCCCATTCACAATGGGTCACCGCAGCAGGTAGCACCACATTTTGGATTTGGCAGATTTTTACACTGGATGCCTTTAACAGTGTAACGCACAGTGGATTTGTCGTTCCTCCCAGACTTGGACTGGAGATATATCCTTGATATACAAACATGTATTTGTCTATCAAGCACTCTCCCTAACAGTCTAATATTTTCATTTGAGTTCTGTTGCAGTATATCAATAAGATCCAGTCTAACTTCCAATTTACCGAGGTTTTAAATCAGCTGCTTTTTCCACTTCCCTGTATAGTGTTTTCTTATTGCAAACAGTTTTGCAGCAAATACTCCTGTGCAGACCCACAGTGGGTGGTGTAGATGAACGGTGGGGCTGTGCAGACAGGGAAATCTGAGTGGGTTTGACCACACAGGTCAGACAAAAGTCAGGCTTTTAGGAGCCCTATATGGGTTTTCTATGGGCAAGCCCAGAAGAGGTTGCTCACAAAAATAGGGGCCTTCATGTGGGCCTGTGAGGTAAAAGTACTATGGGGCCTGCATGGGCTAACCCACAGCATGGCCAACAAGGATTTTTTGTGGGCAATCTCACTATGGGTGGCTTTGAACCCAGGATCTTGCTGCTGCGCAAAGTACAGCATACAGCTGAGACAGGCAGGACTGTCCTTACTTTAGCAAGTACTTTTAGTCATAATCCAATCCATCTTGGATATATAAGTCGATGCGGTTGGTGATATATTCCACTGGAACACTCTGACAGCTCTTGGTGTAAAAGTAAAAAGCGATTGCATCACTTGTTCTTTTGAGCAGCATGGATGTCTGGACCACAGGTCATGCCAATAAATTAAAATGCTGTCATGACATTTTACATAAAACTAAAAATGTCAACCTCATGGTACCATTATAAAATTTTTTATTATAACATTATAAAAAAAACTGCCTAGAGGTTGTATCAGCAGGATGTAACCTCAGGAGCCATGAAAACCGCCACGGAACTACAATCAGAAAGTTGTTGAAATATTTTATTCTGAACCAAACCAGTGGACCAAATAAATAATGAAAGGACAAGCCAGCATTGCTGTAACTAGAGCCATGCCTCGAGCACTGGTTAAAAAAAAAAAGACTTCAAAAAAACAAACAAAAAATTCTTTGAGATCAAAATAAAGCACTGATGTTCTTTTTACAGGAGAAAAAACCCCCAACAAATTTCTGTTTAAACAATGCATCAAAAGATTTACCCAGCACTCTGAGTAAGACTGACTAGTTTTTCAGCCCTGCAATTTTTCTTCTATGATTTCTAAGGGAAAAAATAAATGGGCTTAAAATGTAACAAAGAGGAAAAGCATTATGAGCTTTTTAGACACAGTGAAAGAGACCACTCTAAAGTGTCCCAGGGTCTTTTGCAGGGATAGATAACTACAATGTTACCTCATTACCAACAATTCAACAGTGCCTACTATCTGTTCCCACATTGCACACTCTTCCTGTGATAACAAACTGGTGTAATTAGTGCTGAAGGTGTTAATCCTGGATGTGTTACCTCCTAGATCCATTCCAAACACACATCATTATTGTTCTGATCGAGCAATCACTGGCTCAGAGTGAAATGATGGTAATACAAGATTTCTCAGCGTGGTTTAGTGAGATTTACTCGTGTGTCTTATTCACATCCTGTGGGAGCAACAGTGGAATAGCCAATTCCCGTCTTGTCTTGCACAGATTTGGGCATTATGTCTCAGAGCTATAGGGATTTCAGCTCGGGGGATTTAGGGATTAACTGGAATTTATCACACATCCTGGGTCACCCAAAAGCCATCAGCAGGGGAGACAAGGTTTAACAAAATATCAGTAATGCTAGCAGCTTGTTATTACAATGATAATCTTAGTCAATTGGTCAGTCGGTCAGTTCCTTAATCACTGACCCTATTCCTGTCTACAACTCCTGAAATGATTAATAGTAACCAGAGAGCGATTCTACTGATTCTGGTGATCTCCTGACTTTAATCTCCAAGCACCGCTTCAGTGAGACTGTAGTATAGTATATAATGTCTATAACAAGTTAAATTCTATTTCTTCTGTGTCTTCGACATTTTTTAATTTTCCTTTATTGGCTGTCATAAACGGCATATATATGGTACCACATATACCAGCAAATAGCTGCTATCTATAGCTATATTTTTGGGGCTCTGACAAATACGATGACTGAGCAACATAAGGCTAAGGCTAACTCCTTAGCAGCCATTTCAGCCTTTCAAAATAAGAGCAAGGATGCTATCCCTCTCAGTTTCCAGTTTTCCCGATTGTGTCAAAAATCTGGTGTAAAATCCCAAAACAAACATGAAGAGAAACCTGCTCTGACGACCACGTGTGACAAGGAAGCAGCCGAAAATAACTTTCTATGTAGCGTTAATCTTATGACACATGCATTTTTTTTACCCTGTTATCCAGCTAATGGGGCAATTGGAGCCTTTCCTAGCTTCTATAAGATGAAAGGCAAGCTACACATTAGGCCTAACATCACAGGTCTAACATGCAATTCTTTCAGATTATTAAAAAAAAATAACATTTCAGACATTTCACAGTGCATATTTGGGTGGCCATTAATATACCTAAGCAGCCCACTCTATGTGTGGAAAGGACTGAATGATTGTATTCATTCAGAATATGCAATTATGTAATCAGTGATTCAACGTGTGCTAAATTTTTACCAAAAACAAAACAAAAACAAAACACTCAGCAAAACCTTTTGTGTTCTTGAAGGAAGGAAATTCAAGTATGGGCACTCCAATAAGACAAAGATCAAGAGGTCCCAAATTCTGTGGAGAAAGCAGAGCCAATTCTGCTTCACATGTCTCTAAAAAAAAAAAGTGTTCTTCATATACTATTCTCTCAAAACACCTTCAATTCCTTCCATGAAAAGCTTCAGGATATAACGGCTATTGGCTGAAGAGCATGACTGGATCCAAAAACCAACATCTCAAGGTAAACAGGCTGACATGGAGGTGTGGTGACCTTTCTGTTGTGAAATTATTGATGTAGGGCAACCTGATGGTTCAGCCTGCTGTGCAGCTGCGTGAGTCTCAAACCTGAATCATGTTGTTGCATCAGTCCACTTCCATGCTTCTCTCATCTGAGTGAAACCTAATATTTCTTCAGAGGGATGGTTGGTCAAAGGAAAAGAAACAAACAAGGAACCGCTGCTCTCAAGAAATCATATGTTCACTAGCTCTTTTGTACACTTCCCATTTGTGCTACACTTCCAGCCAGCCACGCATTCATTATGGACGCGAGCAGAGACGACTGCATGTTTAAACTTCTCAGAAATCTGTCATTCTTCTGCATTCTAGCATAAATAACAGCTCGCTGTTCACAGTGGTGACAGGAGCGACTCCATGTTCCCATCCTATTTTGCACCTATTCAGTATTCCTTTCTTCCTCTCTTTGCTCCACTATAAAGATTTTTTCCTTCAGTGCAGGGGAAAGTGTCCCACTAAAATATGTAAGCATCACAGGCGGTCTGACACATCCAATCACTGCGGTAAATGTAGGTGACTGACTGCTTTCTCACCTGTCTCAGTGTCTTTTTTTTTTTTGGTTCTCTAAAGGATAATGCAGACTGGAGAGAAATGCACCCACTCTTATCCATCACACACATGACTGACTGCTGTTTGTCAGAGCTCTTTAGGTGGTGGTCTGTAGCTCTGATGCTGTCTAACACCCAGATTTCTCACAGTTTCACAATACATCGCTAACATATTCTCTTTTTTTTTTCACCCTGTTCTTTCTTAATAAAATCAGGAATTATTCCATGTATACATATTCGATTCCGAGTCGCTTGTGACTGCTGTTTTTTGTGTACCGCTGTGTTAAGTTGCCTTCGCATGACATCAGCATATCTATTATGTATCTGTAGCATCCACAGGCAGAGCAGGAGGAAGCTAAATCACACTGATGGCTATAATGACCAATGATGCTTAACAGAGGGAGACAACTCTAACTGTGCGTGGCCTTCCCTCGCGGCCAACAGATCAATGCCAGCCTGTCCTCAAAATGTCAAGTGACAGCTTATGGAGGGGCTTGAGAGACAGACCAGGATGAGGTTATTTCCTAAATGGATTTTACAGAAACCTGTTGTTTTTTCCCCACACAGACGATAGTCAGCATTCCACCACAGACTGGAGAATGGGCTAGAGCTACTTCCCAGGAAACTGTGCTGAAAGGTGACCGATGCTCCTCGGAGACCAAGGAGACTGTGCATACATTATTGTGTGTTTCAGGGCACTCGGGGTAGGTTTTATTCTCCCCGCTGTCTGTTTGTTTAGACAAAACAGACATTTTAATCTTTCTAATTAATTCTGTCTGAAGCTGCAGTCAGTCTGACCAGCTGATATCCTCAAATCTAATCCAGGTCATTTGGTTCTGTCTCTAATTATTTATTGAGTTTCCTCCACCCGGAAAAAAGGGGAAAAAAAAGACCCTTAGAAAACCAGTTGATATGCAGACGAGAGACAAAGAAAGTCAGGCAGAGAGAGAAAGCAATAGACAGAACGATTCATCAAAGATTTACAAACACGGCCTGCTTGATTCTCGCCCTTATGGGACTTTTATTTTATTTTTGCTATAAAAGTTCAGAAGACAACTGAGCCCTGAAGGGCCGTAGCACTTCACACAAGAAAACACAAATGATTATTCAAACATACTCAATATTCCAGTCATAAATATAAACAAGCTTTCTGAAGGCTAACAAGCAGAAGGCTGAGTCAACTACTGATAACCTGAGTTTTACTTTGTAGGCTTGTTAAACACTGTGCAACCAAAATTTAATTACAGCTACTTTCACAAAGAAGCTGATCTCCCAGCTTAAACATGAAATATGTTACTATTCTAATCACTTCCTGAGCTGTCAGTCAAAGTTTTAATCAGAGGGGATGGGAGTATGACAAAGCAAATGATGAAAGACTGCATTCATAGCACAAAACCTTTAAACAGATTAATTTTAATCTGCGGAACTTAAATGTAAAGTTTTTGACACTTTTTCCCTACTTTTTGGTGAATATTACTATTTTATTTGTAGCACATGTCTTCAAATATGCATTATTACTGGCTTCAAAGCCTTGGACATGCTCGCTCAGGCACTTTCAAAACCACTACAGAGAATGTCCTCATTATCTAATGCATCACTTATTTCACTAAATGACAACACAACAGTTTCTGAACTCTGTCCAGGTTGCTGATTGCAGCTGAGTGTTGGCACAGGAAGGCCGAATGTCAGTCAGTGCTGATCTGATCCATATAGGACTGCCAGATTTGGCAACAGAGGTACTAGCCGCAGAGGTTTTTTTTTTCCGGGGGGTACAGAAAAGGATTGAGTCAGTTTCAGTCAGCAGCAACACTAAGGCTAGCACTGGAGAAGTGTGAAATCACTGCACTGGCATAAGTTTGACCGATTCTGGCAGGGCTCATCACAAATCTGGCTTAAGTCAAGTATCCAGTTATGATGGATTTAGGCCACTGTTAAGCCAAACCATTTTGACTAAATGGATATTTATGACATGATTTTTGTGTCCGGCCAATGTGACAATCTTTTACTGACAGTGCACGCCTACGTAATTTGTTATTTCCACATAAGAACAACAAAACAGGACAACATTTCTTTACAAAAAAAAGAAAACAAAATAATCATTTAACGTGGGGAGGCACTGGTTAAAAGAGATTCATGTGACTGTTAGGAAGTGGGAAGCAAACATCAGTATCCCATGTCAAAGGTCAATATTTTGTCAACCCAACCAGTCCTTTCTAAATCCTTCCTTTCTGGACTTTGTAGCTGTATAACACCTTCACACTATTTCCTTTTTTTTGCTACCAATCTGAGAATAGACATAACTTTTACAGCTACTGGATGGAGAACATGACTACAGCACATCTGGTCTTCTTTTTACCACCATAAATAACAAAATAAATTAAAAATTCAGAAGTCAAAAATTGTGTTGTGCACGTTTATATCATAATTTTTAATAGGATAGACCAAGTCTATCCTAGTCTATCCCAATTTTGGGAGAACATGAAAAGAGTCTGCTACAAAAAAACCCCTCTCTGCCTCCATTCGAACAAACTGTAGTATGACTAAAAGCGCTGTAGCAAGAGCCCCCACCAAGGTGGGGGGAGACTGTGACAAACGTTTCACATAGAGGCTGAAGTCAATATCCAACATTACTGTATCTGACTGCTGCCACAAAAGAGCCTGCCCTAGTTCAACGCTCACGCAACCCATTACAACTGTTTTACTCTCTGCATTTCTGTTTTAACTAACCCAGTGTGTGGCAGCTTTAATGATCCGACAGCTGGCTGATGTGGACAGCAAACAACTCATGAGCTGAATCTTTCTACTTCTCTTTCATGAAAGCTTATTATTGACTTGTTGGCACTGTACATCTGTATTAGCTGCTCCAGCTGTGATGGTAGCATGTCGTATTGTTTCAGTAGTGCACTTTTAACCTTATATGGCCTGTATTTTCTTATTTATCACTTCAGCATGCTTGATCACCTCAAAAATATCTATATTTGAATAGCTCCTTACGTTTAACAGTGGGTGGCATTTATTTTTGTTCCTTTTCCTTTTCTCTTACTACATCCACACATCCACACGCACAAATTTGTACTGTGTCACGTGCTCAATCCCATACACAGACTACCCCATAATCAGTGGCTGATTCATTCAGGAGACATCCTGTTTGGGTTTATGTTTACAGGCTAAAGATGAAGCTGCATCCTCCTGGATGTCAAACTATCTGTTCATCCGCAGCAGTCTGACTTCCTTTTATTGTTTTTCCATCTGAGTACGAAAACTGATGTTAAAAAAACCAATTTCCTTTCTGCCCAGCCTATGTGTAAAATGCGCAGCTTGAGACTAGGAAACGGCTTTTTTTGTAAAGAGAGAAATAAATAAAATGTGCAAACACTGAAAATCACGTTACCAGACTGTGGCTGAGCATCTGCAGCTGTACATGACAATGAGCCCGCTGAGTGATAGCACTGATATTCACAATAAAGATATCCACTCACCCCTCTCTATGTTGTAAACCATGCTGTCAGCATGTTTTGCTGCCGTGGACAGGCACCAGACTCGGAGAGCGAGGATCAGCAAGCCAAAGTTCTTCCGCCGCCTCCAGGTTCGCATCATTCCCGGGTTCGGTAGGGTGAAATGAGGAAAAGCGCTCCGGTCAGACTGCGTTATTAACGTAGCTACCACCAGATGCTTCAACACTGGTGACAGGATGGAGATACGGGTCAAAGCAGTTCACAGTGAGTGTGAGGGAAAAAGAAAAGGGAGGAAAACAGACTTCACCACCCAGACTCCCAACAAGATGCGGCAGGCTGTCACTCCAAGAAAGAAGCTCTCAGAAACTTTTCCATGCAACACCAAACATATGGTGGACAACGGTGAGGGGGGAAACGAGAGATAAGCGGCAAGTGTTAGCTAAATGTTTCTGGGAAAGGGTGTTGCTGATGTGAGGAGGGTGTTAGAAAGCGACAGCACAGACAGAATGAGAGGAGACTGTTGGAGAGTATAGTGAAGCGGACTTGCCATCCCCTCTAGACCCAGAGCAGCTACAGTTTGCCATGTGCTCTTCACACGCCTCTGGGTCCTAAAGTCTATCTGCGTTTAAGACCGCTGTCGTTCTTTGTTTCCCTTTACCTATAACGGAGTCAAACCTAATCCACTGACCAGTGGTTCTTGAACTTTTTCACAATAGAAACCGAAACGAGTTCACCCCAAAACCAATCATTAACAATTTTAATGAGTTTGCTGCCAGCCCACTGAAATTATCTGATATTTTCGCCCATAAAAATCATATTCATTCAACTAAGTCTATTCTGGACATTCAAGGACATTTTTTTTCTTAAGCAGCAATAGCCACTTGTGAAACCTGGAGATTAAAAATATAAAAAAATAATTATATTAGCATAATCTTTTATAAAAATCGGCGATATATAGCACTGTATAATAACTGCGTATTTTGACAGGTGAAAACAGCTTTCAGGCACATGATTGTACACACACTTCTGTAGTATTTCATGCAGCTGTTTTTCTTAGATTTATAGTGTACATATTATTTATTAATGCAGTTTGCACTATTCTCTCACACAATGTTAGTTTTACTGGTGGACTGGGATTGGTCTGTATAAGCAAATGTATTTACTAATAGCAGTATCATATACGTTTTTGCGCTTTCTGTTCAGAGAACATTCGAGTGGATAATGTAAATCAATGAATGCATAGATTTTCCCCCTGAACTCTGCAGGGGGGGATGCTGGTTAGTTATAGTTTTTCTTTCTTTTTTTTGCCCTTTATGTGTCTGTGATAGTTAATTAGCTTGTTGTCAACAAAGAGTAGGTGAATTTAAAGGGAAAAAAACATATTGACATATGGCCAGCCTTACAATGACAAAACATGTTATTCAGGAAAAAATATAACTAGAGCAGCAAACGAATAAGGAGAAAAAAAATATATGAAAGTTTATAATAAATAAAAAAATGTGAATTTACATAAAATTGTGAAATTAATGAATTGAGTTACAAGTCTAAAGAAATCAGACAGCCTTGTCTTGAACAGTCTGCTTCTGAGAAGGAATGTGCGTAGGCTGTAAAGAAAAGATTTTGCAGAGAATATAATGTAACCTACTGTGCATATCTTCCTCTTATTAATCTTCAAGCTCTCTTTTGCTGGCTTCTCACAACTTAACAGGAAACATAAAAACCAGATCAGTGTGTTTGAATTTCTGTATATTTCTCAGAGCATGTTACCAGGATACACAAATGTGGCTTTTCTCCAACCGCTTCTGCATGGAAGTAATCTGCACATTTAAACATTTCTTTATATGTCAGCGACAAATAATTGCAGACAGATTTAAACCAATTAATTCCATGAACACAACAAATATTGATCTTGCTTATTTAGTCTTAGTCCTCCTACTCATCCTTGAAACACAGACAAATGTCTTCTTTCATCTAGAGGGTCCAGGGTGAATTAGGATGACTGGCTTTTTTCTGACTTTCTCAAGCATGTGATGATAGAGCGGCTGAGATACACACAAGTGAGATACAGAACTCAGCTCTGAAAAGGGCAGAGCCCAAGGGAGGTTAGCGAGTTTTACCACAGCATCGCTTGGGATGTAATTTGTTGGAAATGATCGTGAGAAATTCTGTGATGAGTTGTGTAGAAGAAAATCTTTGAATGCAGACTCATGTGGTTTCTGAGCTGACATTTTTAAAACACTAAGCCTTTTAAACCTGTTGTGCCCTGATTTGCTCCTATAATTTTTCTGTCTTTTTTTTGCGTGGCAAACTTTGAAGTAAGATTTGAAATAATGTGGCATTAAACCATAGACCTAGCTATCTGCACAACTTATAATTGTAATGACTGATGGAATAAATGTAAGACCTTGACCGAACTAGCATGATTCAATTTCTCAGAACAATCTATATTAAAAAATATGAGTCACCTATCATCTCCTCTTCCTGTTTCACTCCGTCTCTGTGCCCAGGCACACAAACCGCCATAAATCAGGCCCCATCTGTGTTCTGCACAGGCTACCTGGTGTGGTTTAGCCTAATCTTTTTTAGTGAGTGTGCTGCAGGCAAAAAAGTCACAGATGTATCTCTGCGCAGGCGTCATTTCACTTCACATTTCCACTGAGGTTACAAACTGAAAAAAGAAAAGAAAAACTGAGAGCAAGGGAGAAAGAGGAAGAATTTCATCGCTTTGCCTGAGCTGACTGGAGTTATGTCTGCGTTAGGTCTAGTTTTGCCTTTTTAAATGACTACCTATTGTTCAGCCTGAGATTCTTTGATGGCTTTAACGCCTTAATACACCTAAATATAAAAACACATGATGTCATTGAGGCTAGATTTTCAAATAGTATGCCTGCTAGGGATATGCCTAATGACTAAACGCTTGTAATGAGTGGCTTTACATGCACATACACATTTAGCACTGTAAGCTCACTTCTTTCTAAGCCTGCCATATCAGTCTTACCCCTCAGGGCTGTTGAGTCAGTCAAAGCCATTGGGAAGCCAGCTGAAGGGCCTCAGAGCACATAGTACACATTCTGCGGAGATAACGCTGTGACATACAGACACATGATGCCTCAGAGAGAGACGGGCTGACTGACAAGCACTCGTCTCCTCTTATACGACTGCTTGTCAGTATGTGTTCATCAACTGGAACCAGTCTACATGGCAGGAGGACATTTCTCCCATGCGCATTACTTTTGCAAAATGGCTTTGCTGACCTGACAACACAGGCAGGAGTAAAGTCAGTAGTTATTGATGCTGTTTACTGCACCTAAGGGCCTTAATTAATCACTTTAATCCTAGTGGAGAATGAAATACAGCAGTAAGCAAATTTAACCTTTATTAAACATTTAACGTAACATTTTGCATTTACTCCAAAGCAACTGACTCACCAAAGAATTTACTCTTTGAATATACTGTGTTTTTCCTGCAGCACATGTCCTTCCCGTCTTCTCTCCTCATCCCAGCAGGCACTGTTTAAATGCCACAGAGTTGTCAGTCACCTTTACAAGGTATATGTGGTCTGCGGTCCCAGGCTGTGCTCAGGAGTCTCCTCTCTTATTACAATGTCATCTTTGGTTTGGAGCTGTGTGACAAAGGCCCCTTTCACGGGTGCTGCAAGTCTCCTGAGTTCGATTAGCTTGAAATTCCACTGTTCCGGATGGGAGGTTCCACAGGCCTCCAGGCACATGTGAAGTCAATGACGAAACGTAGCCTCCCTCTCCTGCTTTATGAACACCTACTGTACAGTAACAATGACAGCCAAGGTTTTCTGGTTAAAGCACCAAGGCTTGACTTCCTGTAAAATAACTTTAACGCAGAATGTCCGAGGGATACATTCAGTTTATTTTGCAGCCCTTGAGCGACATTTGTGGAAAAAGATATATCCAATGAAGAAAACCATCAGGAACGAAACTGCTCAATTTAGATGATTATGTCTGTGTTGTTTGACTGCTGCATGTTTATTTGACCAGCAAAAAAGACCTGACAACTGACAAACTCATCACATTTGTCGGTAATGAGCAATTGTCGGTGGTAGGTGGGGTGTGTGGGCTTTGTTATTGTTTGCACACAATTGATCTCACACAGATTTCACTTCATGCAATTTCCACCTGCAGACTACTTTTACAAAATTGCCTATTTAATAATAATCTGGCATCTCTGTTTAGTGTCAGATTGAATCATATCAGTAACAGATAATAGCCAAAATACATTATCCTCAACTAATAAAAGCCTGGTGACAATATCTGCAATATCGTTTTTTTCTGGTTACAGGATGCAAAATACAACATCAAATGACATACATGTAGCATGACTTAAGTAAGAAATTAAAGGAGTTATACAGTAATTATTATTGCAAAGTGTTAAGCTTGAAGATGCAGTAAGTGGTCAGTGAAGTATCCCCATTCGCCGGTGTCCGATTTATCTTTGCAGGACCTGATCCAGAATTTTCTGCAAGACAAGAAAAACAACAATGCTACGCTAGCTCCTGAAGATCAAAAACATATCTGTCTACTCTTAGACCTCCCTTCTCTTTTAAGAACAGCTCAGCATCACTCAGGTAAGACGCAGGCTGCCAAATTGGCTTTCACTTCCATCAGCTTCACTGCTGAGAAGGCTAAGCTCAGGTAGGGGGAATAATTATAGCTTGCTTCCTGACCATACACCCCTGCTATGCAATCATGCTTCTCTTACAGTACTACACAACAGCTGAAATGAAATTTCAGCCAGCATTCACAACCAGCCACCCTCTACACTGTGCTATCAGACCCTGCTGTGAGTCTTAGCTGGGCTCCCCCCTGTGTGTGCATGTATATGTGTGTGTGTGTGTGTGTGTGGGTTGGAGAATTTCTGATGAAATGAAACCTCTAAAGCACACAGTGTTTGTTAGGGTGAACACACTCCTTTTCTCTCAGTCTCTGTGGTTGGGCCCAGCTAATGGCTTCATTTGAGAGGTGGGAAGGTCGCACTGGCATCATAACTGCTCCATTTCACCAGGAAATAAAATATTCTCTTACAGAGCGATTTGACATCACACTTTCTTCTACAGTTGCTCGCTGTGTCAGTAAACCACACGACTGTGATTTACTGTAGATTCACAGTTTTCTTAAAAATGAAAGGGAGGCCTAAGGCAAAACAGTTCCCAGCATGCCTACACAGTGGCAAAGAAGAAATAAGCCTTTCAATTTTAGCTCATATTGAATAAGATCATGGAAAAACACGTGCACACACCATTTCGCTCTCTCTCTCTGTCTCTGTCTGTCTTTTGTGCGCGCACACACACACACACACACACACACACACCGAGACTGTCATAATTGTGTAATTATCTGTAAGAGATTGGAGACATCTCTTCACATTTTTCACATCTCACCTGACTGACAGTGAATTCATTGTTCTGGTTATGTTAGAGACTGAAGGCTCGATCATAAGGGAAGCCAAATGGATCTGTCTGACACCGCATGTCCTAAATATATCATTCATTCGCCACAGGCCCCTAACAGCTGAAGGATGTGGATGCTTCATGTCAGCATTGCCTAATGGATATAAGCTTTTGTAGTGCTAGATTTTTCTGTAGCAGTGAAAGCCAAAACGACATGGTTGTGTAAAGGATGAAACAGGCTTAGCTGTAATGCAGTAATGATTTTGTTCTGGCATGACTGATAAGAAGGTTCTTTAATGCTTTCTGATTTTTGAACACACCGCAAATAACAGATTTCAAGCAAATATGAGGATTTGTGTTTAGATAGACCTTAATGTTGAATTCATACACTGGCGATACTCCACAGTGAGAAACGACAGAAACATCAGCAGTTGAGCAGTGACCTCTGGTGGACAAGGATCAAACCACGCTTCATTTTTAGATGCGGACACTATATTCATTAATCAAGATACAATTGCAGATGGTTAAAGACATCTGAACATATATATTATATTTTGTTTAAGTTGGTTTTTCTGTGAAATGGTTTTCTTTTAGCTTTTCTGAGAAATATGCTAAAACATGTTAGCATGCTGAAGAATGACTGGCCTCTTGTTTTTTTTGGCTGTGTGTGCTTATGTTTCCATTAATTAATCCAGTCAAATACAACTGAAAATACTGAAACATTACTTGAGTATACAGTACTGTGCAAAAGTCTTGAGCCACCCCTCATTTATTTATATTTTGCTTTAAAGGAGCCAGACTTGTACATTTTTTTTTTTTGAGTGGTCTTGAGCAACAATTCTCCACGCTCTCAGAAAGACTTTAAAAGCTTTTCTGCGGACGGTGACTGCCTTTTTTTTTTTTTTACTCATTTTCAGTCCAGCAGCTTAACACTTACCTAAGAATCATTCAAAACGGCACTTAAGTCAAAGGATGAACCAGGGTTGTGTATACATTTTTGCAAAGAACCAATTTTAAATAATACCTTTAGGCACTTTATTACTTGACACCTGCCATTAAAGTCATACTTTGTTTCTTTCATTGAAAAATGCCAAAGATAACACAATTTGACAAGCATAAACATGTATTTTTGGACCAACAAGGTAAATCCTAATGAGCTATTGTCTGAAAATGTGTTATATCTCAGCATGATGTGCAGTGTGTCCTTAAAAACTGAGAAAACTGGACAACTGGAGGACAAAAGAGAAAGTGGCAGTTCTGAAAAACTACAGTAGTATCTAAAAATCATGACCTAAAGAAATTTGGTGAAAAACATTTACAGGACCTGAGAGGTGGACCTACACCTTCAACCGTCTCAACAATCTACTTTTCAACAAAGTCTGATTACAAATGGTCTCAGTGAGAAAGAAAGGGAAAACAGGGAGACAAGACTAATGTATGTCAATTAAATTGGATTGAAAATCAGTGGCAACAGGTCTTATGGAGTGATGAACCAAATTTTTACACTTTGTCTCAAATTGTTAATATGTATGGAGGGGGTCAGGAGAGAGATACAACAGTGAGTGTCTCCATCTGTAAAACAGAGTGTACGCTATGCATTTCAGTACTTTTAGATTTTGATCCACCATGCAATACCATCCAGAAAGCATCTGAATGGTACTGCCAGTACAATAAAAGCATAGCTGGATAGAAAAACACACAAGTGTCATGGATTGGCCTCCAAGCAACTGAGCTTCTACATTGTTGAAGCAATGTGAGATCATCTTGACAGAGAATAGAACAAAAGGCAGCCAACATCCAAGAAAGAGCAAGAGACCTGGAGAACTATTCCTGAAGACTACTTAGAGCGATTCAAAGAAAGCTTACCTAAAAGAGTGAAGGCTGTGTTGAAGAATAAAGGTGGTCATACCAAAAAACTGAATTTTTAAGCTTGTTAGAGCTGTACAAACTCAGTTTTCAGTTCTTTGCATTCGGTTCAATACATTGTTGCATCTGTAATGTTAAACAGCAAAAAATATGTATTTAAAAATGAGCAGTTTTGGGGTTGTATGGGTACAACTATCAAACTAGAGAGTGGGGCTGGAGCCTATCCCAGGTGGAGTTGAGCTAGAGGCAGGGTACATGCTGGACTAGTTGCCAGTCCATCCGTAGGCTAACACAGAGAGTTCCTCACAACCGCAGCCAAATTAGAAACACTAATTAATTTCACGCAAATGTCGCTCAACTGTGGGGGAAGTGAGGCTATCCAAAACCAGAACAAAGACTTCCCACCTGACTAGCAGGTCACAATCCAAAATGTTCTTGCTGTGAGTTGACGCTATACTAATCTGTGCCCCACCATGCCATCCTTTGGATCAACCCTTCTTGTGTTTTCTTTTGTACTTCAGGAGTATTTTTAATGTTTGTTGACAGTTTTCATGCACAATAATCAGTGTTCAGGACTGATTTTTATACCAAAATCACCCAAGCACTACCTTTTTAAAGACTTCGGCCCGCAGTCTGTTGGCTTGAGATACAGCCCTTCTTTTTTCCTCCTCCTTTCTCTTTGTCACCTCTGGCAGCATGTTGTAAATCCTACAGACAGAAAAACGCATATTCATACGCAGCAGGGGAATATAGTATCAGAAGTTTGAGGGTGGCTGAGCCATGCCAGCAGACTGGCATACTAGAGATGAGGTTTTATCTAGTGAGACCACAGCCAGTGAAAAACCTGGATCCATTGATAAACAGGTCTCGCTCAGACTACTTTTTCATTCCCGCAACTACAGCCAATTTGTCAAGAGATCCTCCAAGCCAGATAATGTTGCTTTTGAAAAAAAATTACAATGGGCAGCCATCATCTGATCAGGTGTGCCTTTCCAGATAAGGGAAGAAAAAAAAATAGATAAGATATACAGAGGAAAGCTCATATCTCCTGCCAAGACATTTGGGCGTCAAAGATCTATTGTATCTATACAGCATGCATATGTGTGAATGTGCATTGTGTGGATGCATCCAGATATGACAAACAAGGGTGATGGATTGTGCTGAATTAAAAAAAAAGCAAAGTGCAAGAAGAAGAAGAGTGACAATGTCTGACTCGGGTTTGATCTGAGAACTCACCGTCTGGACCTCAGCTGCATCTCTCTACTCGATATAGACCTCTCTCTAGGCTTGAAAAGGTTATCTAAGACACCCACACACACACACACACACACACACACACACACACACACACACACACACACACACCCACACACACAGGCAATAATATGACGCACACACACACACAAACACACAGGAATAACAAATAAGAATTAAAATGTAAATGAATCTCGCATATGTAAATGAACACTGAGGGCTGTGTGTGATCTCTCTGTTTCAGACAGTTACACACAGACACACACACACAGACACACGCACGCACGCACGCACGCGCACGCACACACACACACACACACACGCATGCACACACACACGCACACACACACACACACACACACACACACACACACACACACACACACACACACACACACACACACACATGGACAGATATCAAACCCACACACATGCCAAGCACGGGCATATCTAGTCCTACTAACTCTGTTTATAATTAGAATCCAAACTTCAGTCAGAGATGACTGTGAGCTATTCATGGTTCCTAATTTCATGACCCCGCCATGACCTTCCAAAACAAAATTCAGAGCCGAGAGATGATCTGAAAACACATCCCTCCTATAACTTCAGAAAAAAACAGGCTGTTATCCAGCAAAAAAAGCCAGGAAATGATTGTTATGGGATGTGTTGCTACTCTTAAAATTAGGATGCATTTATGAACATTTGATATTATGTGACCTGTGGAGAGCTCATATTCCACCAATGTAATAAAATCCCACATTTTTCAAAAGCACAAACTGGAGATTAATGCTCAGAAAAATGTATATAGAAGCCAATTTCTTGCACAGTGAACACCTTTATGAACCTTAAATAACCCAACCACGATTAAAAAAAATACACATCATTATATGTATTTAAAATTATACTTGGCATTGCGTATGAATGCTTTTTTGACGAATCTTTTTTTTAACTTGAAATAGCACAAAACAAAACCAAAGGATTATTATGGTCTATTTTTTGAAACTTTTTTATTTCCTGCATGCAGAAAACAGTGCTTTAACCGATCTGCAGTACCAGAAAATGTCCAGCAGAGAGCAAAGTTGGATAAATGCCACTACACTTTAAAGGGAATAAAATGTAATGTCCTCCCCTTTGTTTCAGTCCACCCCAGTTTAGATAGGTTAAAAAGAATTATTGGAGAAACAATTCACAGTTCCTCAAAATGCTAGAAAAATTCAATATGGTATGGCTACGAGCTTCTTATTTAATTATTTCTCACTCTGTGTGTTGGAGGCTGCAGTGTCTCCAGAAAACTACACTGACTGGAGGAGCTTTCATCGTAGTGCTTCATGGGTTTGATGAATGTTTCTGTCTCTGTAGAAGTGACAGAAGAGATGGGATACATGGTAAAAGATCAATGTAGGAGATGAGGGCCTGCTGTGGACTGAATCCTATCTGATCTGCAGTAGCTACACTGTGGATTGCCTGCTGTTGTTGCAAGAGCTCCTGCCTTACTTTTACTTCCACAACCTCCAGGATCTTTCACTGTGACTTAGAGCTCCTGATGTGCTGCTGTCACTATACAGCAGAATCAAATCATTCAGATTGGTGGGCCAATAAGTATGTGACATTATATTCTACTAAGTGGCTTACTTCTGCTCCAGGTTTCGACCTGAGTTATTCAGCTGTGCTTACCGCTAAGTGGATCTGGTGTGGTGCAGTTCCTCTTTTGCTTGACACGATTTTCCCTAAGGCCCTGCACCAGGTCTGGATTGGAGTCCTGCAGTGATTTCCTTATCCTAGCCCTCTGCTCCAACCTCCTCAGTCGACCCTGAGATCGGCTGATGAAGTCTGGTCTGAAGAGCTCCAAAGCCTCCTGGGGTTGGGTGGGGAATATATATACAGTAAGCTGCTTGTTTGTGGGAAGAATAGAGTACAACTCATATACACTAATCCTGTGGAAAGAGAAAGAAAATCTTCACTGGGTTGAAATCTATTTTGAAAACATCTCTAATCTACATCTTAACCTTGGAAAATCCTCTTCACAGCCTTGTAATGGCTAGGAGGTGGAGGCAACATAGAAATATTATGCTTAGCTTTAGTGGAGATAAAGGTAGAAGAGCCTTGCTCACAGGGGGAAGCGGAATCCTTTAAAAAGCTTCACAGAACTCATTGGATCTTTACCCATCACAGCAACAAGATAAAACTACAAAAATGCTTTCAAATAGCAAAAAGAAAAAAGGGAAACTGGAATTATTAGTTTTTTTCTTTTTTCTCCTGAATTTGTTGAACCCATGTGCCAAAATATGTGAAATGTAAAGATGTGGGACCATAAGCACAAAGCTGGGGGTAGTATAACGAGGATTTAATTTCGGCCAAAAACAGAATGGTAAATGGTAAACGACAAAAGAGTAAGTAAACTGATGTAAGGAATCAAAGAAAACCAATCTTCAAACTAAAACAGGAAATAAAAGACAAATACTAAGAGTCTCATGTAAGACATGATGGAGAGGGCAGTACAGGCACGATCAGAAATTAGAGAGAGATGGATGAGAGACAGGGAAAACACTGAAATGCAAAAATAAATAAATATACAAGAAACAAAGCACTGGATTGCAAACAATAAATATTATGAGTAGGAATCATAAAGTAAGACAGCAACAGACCCAGAACTGGGTCTATATAGATATAATACAGAAAGCAAAACATAAAGCTGAAAGATATAAAAAAAAAAAAATCTAAAGTTTTCAGAGAAACTCAAGGACCAGGACTGAGGACCGTCCTCATCAAGTTTTTTGAATTTAGGATCTTAATGAACACATTTGAGTTTAACTTTTTGTTCCTTTATTATTCTAAACGTGAGTTTGATTGCTTGTGATGTGGCTGAGTCTTTGTTTTCTGTTTTGTGATCCTGTGTCTGGGTTCATGTATTCATTGTTATCCTGGTACGCTGACACTTTTAGTTTTTCTGTATTATGTGAACTCTGGTCTGTATGGAGAAATGGATTCCTGCTTTTTCATTACTATTCTAGTATCTTAAAGTTTCACTTGGGTATCTTTGTGTTTATGGAGTTTGAATGCCTGTTAAAATGATTTACAGTCTTAGTTTTGGGTTGTGAATCCTCGGTCAACTTTAGTTTCTCAGCCGAGCTGATTATTTTTCACGAGTGTAGTTCCCTTAGTGTTTTCTGTTTCTTCCCAATCCATCTCATTTTATTGTGTTCTCCAAAAGTTAGGTTATTCGTGTCTTGGTGTTGTCTTCTTTTAATTGTTTGTTAATTTACTGTTTTATTCTGATAGGTGGCTTCCTCCGTTGATTAGAGTTTTACTTCCTGTCTCTTTATTGTCCTGATTGCATTTGCCTACATCTCATTTCTCTTCTGTTTCTCATCCCCAGCCTGTTTTCTGTGTATAAATAGCCCTGCCCCATCCTTTGTTGGAGTGTCTGTTTTACTTTCTTGCTTCCCTTGAGTAGGTCTCTGTGTTTCAGTTTCAGAGGTAGACTTGATAATAAAGCTTGCTTTTATTCTGCTTTGTGTTTGAGTCTGCAAGTGGGTCCACGTTTGACCTAAAATGTAAAAATGAGAAAAACAGCTAAAGTAATAAAAAGAAAATCTCTCAAATTACCCATTGAGATGATGCAGCTGTTGTACAGATGTTCATTTCAACAGGAAAACAAATTAACGCTCTCTGTGTGGGAAAGCTTAACTGAGCAGTGTACATATGTAAAACTTGACTAATGAGGATTTTAAAGGTTACACATGGCACATATACTGCCCTCTTCCATCTTATGTGGTAGCATTGTGACAATACCAAACTGCTTTTTGTAGTATTTTCTTCCCTCCAAAACAACCTTTGTATTATTGGTCGTGGTTCTGTGCCGTGTAGAATAATTATTTGTGAATTTCTATCCACAGTAGCTTCACTCACCTTCAACATTTTTCTTTAACTTTGATGGATCAAAAGGAGTGGAAAGAGAAGAAATTTGGAAGTCAATTTGCCACTGGAGGGTCTGGTCTGTTTTTTTTTTCTTTCCTTGAAATTATATTTAATAATATCTTACACAGCTGAAAGAGTGCCTGAAATCATTTCAGTAAAAACACCTACAACACCCTTCAAATAACAAAAAAAAAAAACAAAAAAACAAAACAAAACAAAAACTGGGTCACTGTGTAAAAAATAAATAAAACAAAATGCAATGCCTTTCAACCAATTTGAAACCCTAAATTTAATTGAAAATGAACAAACACAACATACCAATTACTGAGGCAAAAAATTGTTTTTTTTATGACTTATGTGCTTATTATGAATTTGATGCCAAATTTTGGAAAACTTGTGTAAAAACGTAATTTACAAAGTCCTGAAATTTGATTTAGTACAAAAACACAATTTTGCATTTGAGAAACAAAGTCAACAAGGCAAAAACTGAGTTTAAATGTCAACAATAAAGTCAAACACTTGAGAATAAAGATCTATCTACACTGAAAAAAAGGGATTGGCCAGCTCTTGGATTTACGTAAGCATCTCGCGTGTATTTAACACAATTGCTTACAAAAAGTAAGTCAATAATATAGCAATGTTAAATCCCGCTGCACTGCATGGGTTTCAGTCTCGCGCTCTTTGGATCGTGGTTTCAGGAAGGCATCCATCTCAGTCAAGTCGAGCAGCCACCTCTACTTTTTTTGGTATACCAAAAAAAGTAAATTGGGTGGTTGTTACATTAAAAAAAGTCTAACTTGTAATTTGAACACAATAATTTCACGTTTCTATGAACGTAATTAAATCATGAAAGATCTGTATGAAATTCAACAACTTAATTTGTTCTTGTTGAGCATGCTATTGCTATTTATTGTGGATTAACAAGGGCAAAAAAAAATTCTGCATCAAATACAGGAAATCATAGCTTTCCTGCATTTCGTAGATTGTTGGCATGCTGGTTAGTGCTGTTGCTTCACAGTAAGAAGGTCCTGGGTTCAAATCCACATTCTGGCTAGTTTGAGGTGGTTTCTCTCTGGGTATTCTGGTTTCCTCCCACAGTTAAAAGTCATGCAGTTATTAGAGTTAGGGTTAACTGGTGATTCTAAATTACCCGTGAATGTAAGTGTAAATGGGCAGCACGGTGGTTAGCACTGTTGCCTCACAGCAAGAAGGTCCTGAGTTCAATTCCACCATCAGGCCGGGGTCTTTCTGTGTGGAGTTTGCATGTTCTCCCCGTGTTTGCGTGGGTTCTCTCCGGGTACTCCAGCTTCCTCCCACCGTCCAAAGACATGCAGCTTGTGGGGATAGGTTAATTGGATAATCCAAATTGCCACTAGGTGTGAATGTGAGTGTGAATGGTTGTCTGTCCCTATGTGTTAGCCCTGCGACAGACTGGCGACCTGTCCAGGGTGTACCCCGCCTTTCGCCCTATGACAGCTGGGATAGGCTCCGCGACCCTGAAAAGGATAAGCGGAAGCAGATGGATGAATGTAAGTGTAAATGGTTGTTTGTTTCTATGTGATAGACTGGTGAGCTGTCCAGGGTGTACCCTGCCTCGTAACCTATCACTTCAGGGTTATTTCCCAGCCCTCCTGCAACCAGGATAAAGATAGGAGGATCGTAGTTGTTGTAGACCCATTCAAGTTTTATGGTAACTTGAACATTATGTAATATGAAGACAACATGTAGTATTTAAGTGTACAAGTAGTATTGGGGTAAAAGTTATTGAATAGTGTTGAAATAAAATGACAAAATTGTGAAGGATTAAAATATTCCAAGAGCTCAACTTACTTCATTTGAACATGTTTTAATCGCGTTTTATGAACACAAAATGCACAGGTTTACTGAATATGAAAAAGTTGTGCTGATTTAACTCAGTTGTTTAAGTTTCTGCCAAAGCAAAACATTTGTGTGCAACCAATGTCCACTATTGAATCAAGTAAATCCAACATGCCCCTTTTTTTTTAAAGATAGCTAGATAGATAGATAGATAGCTAGATAGATAGCTAGATAGCTAGATAGATAGATAGATAGATGCATATATTGGACCATGTTTTTCTATAGCCTTATGTAGATACAAGATCTCTTTAAATTTGTAGAAGTACTGATGCATATGTGCAAAAAAGCATTAAGTACTATTAACTGGTTACAATTCTGTCATTTATGCTATAGGAAAATTTGACCCCTCTGGCCATTTGTGGCATTGCAACAACAAACAGCTCTTGCAGCCAACAAAGCATTTTTCTGGGTATTACCAAAAATAGATATCTATGAGACTGTTGTTCTTAAACATTTCTGTTATGATGTGGGACTCCATGGAGGTTTCATTTCAATATAACCTCCCAAATAAAGGTCAATATTAACTCTGAAGGAGCTTTCTTAAAACAAACAAACAAACAAACAAAAAACAGTATAGAAAAATGGCTCATACTTGAAGGCTGAGAGTCTTGGGAGTGCCTTCTAGAGTCTTCAGTGGGGAATCATAATAACAGGTCTTATCCAAAGTAGGAACTCTTTCAGTTTTCTGTGGAACAGTCATCCTTTTGCCCTTTGCAGGTCTCTCTTGCTTGCTCCATGTTTCGGAAACCACTTGACGGACACAGAAAAAAGTGAAATTTAATTTGGCGAGTCTTGTCAATCAAAACCAAAATAAATTTCAAAGAGCAAGATGATTTTCCCCATTTCACAAGCAAAAATAATTTGAAGTTGTGTTTGTGTTAAGCGGTATCTTTTGCAGTTTGTTCCAGTTAATTTCTTTCCGTCACTGTAATAAAGATTTCACAGTATGCTTAAGCTCCAGCTAAACTTTTATAATTTGCAAAGGGATACACACACACACACACACACACACACACACACACACACACACACACAGATAGAAAAACCCAGAGGGAACACGAGTGTGGCCCATGAATAATGTAAAAGATGGCAGCGCATCCATCCACCACCCATAGCCCCATTCCTGTAGCTTTTGTAGAATATATATCTCCACTGAATACCCTGCCATAAGCGTATGGCATGTATAAAGAGCACTATTACAAAGTAGCGTCACCGGTCAAACTATTTCTATAGGAGGTAGCTTTCCCTCTTGGCTTCACTATAAATTCCAGTGAAAAGGAAATCATCCATTAACAGCCTTTCATCTTACATCAAGTGAAAAATATAAAATGAGTACAAAGAACAGTCACTTAGAACGTAAAACAGTGATAAAGTAAAAACCAGAGGAATTTCACCAAGGAGATGATTATTTGTCTAGGACCTCAAATGTCAGTCCTATAGGCCTTCTGGGCTCCTGCCTATAAGCAAGTGAGGCCTTTTAGTCAGTTTTAGAAGTGCAGATATGTTGGTTTTTATACCTTTGTACGCATCCTGTTTAACTGCTTCCCCATTTTTTCTGTCTTAAACTAAGATATAAACTTCATATTTAGGGATTTATTCAAACATTGCACAGATAAGACTACCTCTAAGCAGGAAAACAGTCAAAGTGTGTGTTTTAAGATGGCGTTTGAAGTGAAATAGTTGGTCTCCTACACCAAAAGACCAAATTTTGCATTTAATAATAGACCATGTTGTAGTGTGACACTGAAAATCTCACATGTGCTGAACAACTCACATGTGTTGTTTTGGGGCTGATTTGTTGTCTTAATTGCCATTTTCTAAAACAGGAAATTCCTCTGTGGCATAAACACAATTACATTTTTTTAAAAAAATAATCCTTTCATAAAATCTTGTCCTGACTTCTTAAGAGATTGGAAGATTCTTAACCCCCCCCCCCCCAGTTTATTTTAAGTCTATTGTTAAGATATGCAGCAGCAAAGTGTGTGAAAAGTAAAAGGAGGATGAAAGAAAGTGTTTGCACTTTAATAAAACTTGCAGTTGAGCTGAGTGTGTGCTTGTATCAGCTGGGATTTATTTAAACAATGTGAATGTACAGTAGGATAAGTGTGGTAGGTGTGTGTGAGTCTATTATCCATGCATGAAGTATAAATCAAAAGGTGACAGGCAGAGTGAAAAAAATGAGACTTTCTACCCTCCAAGACCACATTTAGATTACTTTCACACCTACAGAATAATGCGATCTTATCTACAGCAGCTTTAGAATATATATAAGGCAGTCAAAGGAGTATACAGATCAGTTGGCATGGCCACTTTAAATGTTTTAGACTTGTGAATCAAGGTGATGAAATTCATACCTGAGCCAGTTTCGAAAGTGTGCTGCCTGTGCCTGAAATTTCTCCATGCAGAGAAGCTAGCCTCATCTGCATTCCCCTTCTGTGTGCCAGTCTTTGTGTTTGAGGGACCTGGCCCTCTGAATGACAATAATCCCAAAGTATTACTGAGGCAGTGCGTGTCTGAATCCTCATTCTTGCTGTTAACACCACAAGCGGGTGGTGTTCGGTTGAACCTGTAGCCCCTGTGCTTTGATAGAGGGCCTCTGCAGCGACCCGAAGAGCTCTCTCGGCCATTACGTTGGTTGCTGTCCAACATGGCTGCTCTGGATTTCGCATATCCCTCATTTCTTTTGGCTGGTTTGCTATCTTTAGAGGATCTGTGGCAGGACGAGGTACCAAGGCGAATTGACAATGTAGACCTACACAAAGCTGGTTTACATGCTCCTTTCCCCTGTAGTTCCACAAGGGAAATACAAAGTGGCTTGTCCAAAAACACAAAGGATCTAGTGCACCTCAGAGGCACCTCGTGATAAATACAAGATCGGTAAGAAGGCTGTGAGGAGAACAGGTTCTTTACTGAGCCACCAATCACTTCCTGCTTTCTGTCTTCCTCTGTATAGCTCAGTCTGCAGTGCACAAGTTGTACTTTCCTCTTTCCGGGATCTTTCACTGCCAATCCATCAGCTGGTGAGTAGGCCCGTCTGAAGTCACTTGGCATCAGGTAGCCAGGATTTGGTCTGCACACGTTCAGTTGGGAAACTGAGACTCTCATGGTGGGTTTAGATTGGGCTCTTCTCCCAAAGGTTTCTGCCACTTCTGGAGGAGTTGCTAACTTCACAGGTTGTGTTGGCGTGGATATCTTGGAGACTTAAAGTGATGGTAGGACCTTAAAGGGCTGCAGTGAAGAAGGAAGAAAATGTCTCTGTGGACTCTTTACAACTACCTCTGGGGGTATCTTCAGTCCAAAACAAGGTGGAAAGTTCACTGAAGATATCCAGTAACTGCTGCCTGAGAATAGACCGTCTCTGCTGTTGCTCTAAGAGACACTCACCTCACACTTGCCTCTTACCCCCACCACACACCCAGCAACAGGACATTTCTGTGCAGTGAAGCGGTGATATCCGTATTTGAGGGCTATGAAAAGACAGAGAAAAGAAAAATGTCTTGTATCAGAGTTGTGCTCCAAGTCTTCATTTAATACCCCTGCAAACCAAGAGGTTCTGTAGTTGAAATGAAACAAAGAAAGACTGCAAATACAAAGATATGAACTGCTGTAATGTGACAGGGCAGACTTATCATCTGCTCTCATGTGCTACTTGTTTCTTTATCTGTTGCTGTTTCCATGACAATGTGCAACTTGATGGACAGCATGTGGGGACAAATTATCCATGACATTTAAAATGAACAATCCAGTTGGTCCTTTGAAAAACAAAGATCAGAGCCTTCCCTGTTTCTATTTCAAACTTCACCTAAAAAAAGAAAATCAAAGATCGAACAGGACAGTTTCCTACTGTCGCTGTAAGGATACTTTACCGGTTAATATTTTTTTTCTTCTGATCGTCTTTGAAGGGCAAACTATGAAACTGTCATGAATCGCTGTGCGGCAGGCAGGAGTTGGACCCAAAGTGCAGGACTCACAGACTCAGGGAGGTGAACTCAAAACTCAGCTTTATTTGCTGGCAGGGAAAAAACATACAAACTAATCTAAACTGGGAACTTGGAAAACTCACAGAGAGACACACAGGGAGATCCACCCAGCATGAGGGACAACACGACACTGACTCAGAGAAACACAGGGTTTAAATACACTGGGAAGTAACGAGGGGAATGAGACACAGAAGGAGGGCACAGCTGGGAGAAATCAGGACTGACGAGACAAGCAAAGCAGGACGCATTCACATGAGACACGGACCATCAAAGTAAAACAGGAAGTATCACACAGAGACGCGAACTTGACACAGTGGAGACAGCAACTAAGAAATACAGAGACATAAACCATAAGGCAGAGGTCTAAGAACCAAAATACACAGGGAAATACTCAGCTGGGAACACAAGAGACTAGACTAGAGAGAGTAACAAAAAACCAACCATGAGAACATAATGCACAATGCAGAGTGACAGAAAACAAGAAACTCAAACATGCAAAGACACACAATTACACAGAACAGAGGGGACACAGAGAGACATGAAGGGCAAGGGATCAAAACTAGAAGCCATAGAATAAATCACACACAAGTACAATAATACAAAAATCACAAAGAACTAAAAACGCTGGGTCAGGAGACCCAGGACCGTGACAGAAACATCTTCCCCAAACATCCCTTGAGTTGACTCACATCCTCGAGAGCTAAATATCAGGAGACGTTTGCACAAATATAATTTGGATTAATGAATGACATTTCCTCTTGCTTGAATGTTATTATAAACCAATATTAAAGAAAACTTTAAACATAATTTAATTAGATTTAGAGATTCCTTTTTAATCCTCAATTTAAATGCTTTTTGTTGAGAATTAAATGTTAAGATTTGATTTTCCACTTACATCTTAAAGTACAAAATACCACAAGTACACAGTGAAAGATCGCACTGTGCAGTAGCGAGCTCACCGATATTTGCAGTCACATCGGTCTAGGTCACAAGACCTCAAATAAGTATAACAAGAGCTGTTCATTGATGTTAACTGTCAGTAAGTTTGGAAATCTCCAGCTGTGGAAACCTGCTGACATCGACCAGCTGTCTTATAATTCTTTCATCTGTCAGCTCAGTACAGAGAAAACATTAGCGCACTGCGGTTTCTGATTTTGGCTGCACACACCACGTATGACTTAAAAGAGAAGTCCACTTCAAAGGCACACTCCTCAACATAAAATGCAATTATCAGACTTACCCACTCATCACAAAAGTACACCTATCCTGTCACAGAAAATGGTAGTTCCGTTAACACTTCAATATCACATTATTCACTCCACTTTATCATGCCATCATTTATTCCACACTCGGAGCCATGCTTATTCCCACCTAACAGCATCCAAAAGAAAAATCTCTCTCTCTTGCTTTCTGCTTTCCAGCTCAGCTGACGATGACTCTCCTAACATAGCTATCGGCCTGCTTGGCTGGCACTTTTTGGATAATGTCTTGACACAGTACAATAACCTAAATATTTTGTCCTATTGTTTCAGAAGGCAAAGAAAAAGGCTTTATCAACTCATTTTATTCACCACTGAGCATAGTTCAGTTTTTTAATCATGATACCCAAAGTGCACTGCTCTCTAAACAAAGCCCAATGTAGTTATTACAGTCAATAAAACTGAGATTATTATGAATGGAGGCGTAATTTACTCAAGCACACAGAGCATTCTTTCAGTGTTATACAATGCTACAGTGAGACCTTGCAAATATAAGTCTCGCTGTTGGCCCGTTCAGATGTTTGCATGAATTGTACAGAGCATATTATACAAGGGAAGTAATTATGTTTACTGTGTGTGCTCCACTTTGAGGTGAATCACTTGGGAACTGAATGCAGGCCCGAACAACAACGCTGAAATAGAAATTAATACATACATGGTTTCAGCCCATTTTCCCTTTGATTTATTTTCTCCTTAGCCAACAAGTGTAATTGAAATTATTTGAATATGCAGTGTTTGTTAAAAACAAGATATTTAAGAATTCAGATCATCAGGTGACTTTTTTGACAATAAACATGGTAACATGAATTTAAAAAAACCGAAATGACCAAAAGCTTGAATCTCTTTTAATGGACCAGACCCTTTAGGGGTGCCAGAATTTACCGATATTCGTGATGACTGATATGTTAAAGATATAGAAATATAGATATCATGTTTACATTTTGTAAATTATCAAATACTTCAATTATTCAACTACTCATTAATGCAAATATCTAATCTGTCAATCACCCTCCAGTTCACTGAATTTAGGCACAAGACAAGAATCGACTGATGCTGAAGTTCAAATGGGAAAGAAAAGTGATTTAAGTGACTTTGAATGTGACGTTGCTGTTGCCATGTTTCAGCAGATCTGAGAATTTCGGAAACACCTGATCTCCTGGGATACACAATACAACAATCTTTACCGTTTACAGAGAAAAGACCAAAAAAGAGAAAATACCCAATAATAGGCAGTTCTCTGGGCTTTGTTGATGCCAGATGCCATAAGAGTATGGGCAGACTGGTTTGAACTGATAGGAAGGCAACAGTAACTCAAATAACCAATGAAATAACCATGAAATCTATTCATATTAATGTACAGAACTCACCTGCTTGCTGCTACTACTGCACATTCACCCAGTGTATATACTATATATATATATATAATGTTCTTCCTCTACACCCCCCCCCCCTTCCTCTACACCCCCCCCCCCCCCCCCAATTTTTGCACATGTCGAGGAGCGTGTCAGGCTACATTTCACTGTGTGTTATACTTGTATAACTATGCATGTGACAAATAAAGAACCTTGAACCTTGAACCTTGAATGATATGCAGTACAACATCTCTGAACTACTGACAAACCTTGACACAGATATGCTACAGCAGTAGAAAGACATAGCAGATGCTGCTCATGCCAGTAAGAACGGGAAACTGGGGCTACAGTTCACCAAGGCTCACCAAACTTGGACAAAGGATTTTGGACAATTTCTCCTGCAACGTTTAGATTGGTAGAGTTAGCATTTGATGGAAAACAGTGGGAAAGCATGGATCCATTCTACTTTGTATCAGTGGTTGAGGATGGTGGTGGTGCGGTGGTGTGGGGAGTATGTCTTTGGCACACTTTTGGACCCTTTAGAACCAAGTGAGCATCATTTAAACACCACAGCCTACCTGAGTATTGTTGATGATCATATCCATCCCTTTGTGACCTCAGTTCACCCATCCAACCCTACCAACAAGAAAATGCAGTAAGTTCAGATAATCTCAAACTGCTTTCCTGAACAGGACAATGATTTCATTGTCATTGTAGTCAAATGACCTCCGCAGTCACCAGGTCTCGCTCTAATAGGACACCTTTGGAATTTGGATGAATGGCAGATTCACATGTTTATAGTATTTTAGTACAGGCTAGAGTTTCTCACACTTGTATTTTATGTATAATTTAATTGCCAAGAAGAATGTAAAATATATAAATGACTGATATCATTAGCATGTTACCCCTACTTCATACTTTTTCTAACAGCTAGCACAAGCGGCTGAAAAGGCTCCAGAGGAGCACTGCTTACTCCTGCGTCAGAAATGAGTGCCCCACTCTTTTTGATTTGTTTTATGTAGGTTTCAAAAAATGAAATTAACTAAGGTTAATGAAGAATTGAAAGAAAGACACACTGTTGGTCTGCCATGTCTTACTCTAGAAGCCAGTCTTGTTCTTTAAAAGTAACCATTATGCACCAACCAGTCAGTCTGTGAGAGATTGGAAGAAAATATGCAAGCTGCATAGCAAGGTGTGCATGGAAGACAGAGTGACAACACACAGACAGTGAACAGGGTTTGAACTTGGCAGATGTGAATATTTGCTTATTGTTGCATGCATGGAAACCAGTGATTGAGTAAACCTTTGTGTTCCTGACAGTGCCAGGAACACAGAGGGAGGCAGTGGGACCTACAGCTGGTTAGGAAGCAGACAGGCTGTGCAGAACTGTGGGCATATGAGAGATAAACCCATCAGCACAGCCAGTGTTGAAACGAAGCTTACTGAGAGAGCTCCGAGAGACAAAATACTGGTATGTGTGGTTATTAGCATAGGTCGTTTCTGTCATGAACTAGTGTTATTACCCCGGCCCTCCACTTTATGCATGCAGTGTCTTTAATTTCTCTGCAAGCTTGACTTACAACGCAAAACAAAGCAAAGAACCCAGCTATTTTCCACTCTCTGTTAAATTATTAGTTAAATTATTGTTCGAGCACACATTCAATATTGATCAATGTGTCACGGATTATGAGGAAAAACATACACGTTGCATTCATGCGTGCTCCTCATTATGAGCTGTGGCAGTGGCATACTTGTTCCTGGATTAGTGGAATTATTTCGAAGTGAGTCAAGCATGCTGTAATAGTCCTGACTGTGGGACACTGGAATGTGGTCACATGGACAGTAATTAGTTCAAAATCACAATATCAAAACATGCCACTGGCCTCAGGAGTTTTTTTTAATGGAAATTAAAACCCAAAAAGCCTCCCAAAAAACATTTTGAAGATTAGTTTTCCAGAAAGTCTGTTCGGTTTGGGTAGATTGTATAACTCCTATGACCACATCGTTTATCATAATATATTTTCCATAAGGGTAACAATTATTGACCTAACATTTACTTTAAATCGAAAAACATTTTTTAAACAAAATTTCATCAGTCTGAAATCTCCCGTCCAACCACATTGTGGAGTCTTCTTACCTTATAAAGAAGAGTATCTGTGTTAAAGAGGTGACTGTCCAATCTTTCCTTGGAAAAGATATAACCCCTTTTTCAGCAGCGGCCACTGTGTGAGCTGTCCTGCACTCACCCAGGAGTATAACAGATCTGTGTAGTCATCAGGTAGCTGAGGGTGCTCTGTGGTATTTTCTCAAGCTGTATTGGAAACTCCTCTCAGCTGACAGGGGCTCAAGGAGAAAAGAAAAACCAATCAACTAAGTCAATATGTTTATAAAAATTAGCCAGTGAGCTTAAGCTAGCCAAATGAGAGTGAACAGCCGATTACACTGTGCAAACAAAAAAGAAGTCCTTGGTAGAAGTTTAACCACAATGGCTCTGGTGGACACACTTCACTGAATTTTAATATTTCCCAGTTACTTCTCTACAAACGCCTCTGGTTTAGTTGTGCTGGTTAAAAAATAACCCCCAGGGATTTATGAAGCTCCCAGCACTCCTTTAGGCCCTGTTTGAGTGGAGTCCTTCAGACAGACAACTCAGGATGTCCTTTCCTCTTCCTCTGTCCCCAGAGCCCAGGCTCAGGTAGCAGAACAGGTGACTGGCTCTCAGGTTTCAGGACATGCATAATAGCTCCCTAATGCACAAGTTATTAATGGAGTTAGAAGCTCTCCTCAGCTCCCACAGTTCAGTTTACTGATGCAGCAAAGACAAAAAAAAAAATATAGGAAAAAGTACAGCTGTTTGCACCCAGTTTTACTCTTTCCAGTGCTTGCTCACACCAACATGTTTTCCCAAAGCTGCTTTGAAAAGACAAATACATCTTCTCGGAATAGGCCGACCAGGACATAGACGAAAGAACAGAGCGAGTAAAGGCAAAACTATAAATAAATGTCTAGATTCAGTACAGCGCTGAAAGTGCTGAATATTCACCTTATTGTTTCTCCCTTATATGAAACCCAGCCAAAATAGGTTGGCATTAAAATCACACTAAAATGCAATAAGTTTACACTTTCTCCATGATAAATTACCCAGTTACTCAACTAATACAGAAAAAACATCGAGGAATATTTCACTATTGTCACTGCTCATGACCCACTGGTTATACTGATACATGCGCTGAATGAAGCACAGTCGTGATCAATGGCTCATGTCTCCAGCGAGTAATCAGAGCCATATGGTGCTACTGTATTAAATAGGTGTAAATACACAGCGATCATTTTAAAGTCATTCCGTGAAGAGGCTTTTTGGGGTTTTTTTCCGCTGGCCTAGCAAAAGGCCAGAAACAATAAAAGCAAGGCCACACACAGAATTAGGGGACAAAGAGTTGTTTATTGAATCCAAATCGGCAAATTATTAAACATAAGTACAAGGAGAAACCGGTACTGTTTGCGGTGAATGGGAAAGGGCAGTTATGGTGTGCTTGTGTTTTGTACTTTGCTTCAGATAACACACAGAATCAGGTAGGCTGGGGAGGATGCAGTTAGCTCTGCAAGAAAGGTGCGGATGGCCCAGTAGGGGACCCCTTCACGCTCTACAGGCCCAGCCCAGATGTTGCAGGTTCGAGTAAATGTCAGCCTATTTGTTGAAGCACACTTAAAGGTAGCAAAGAAAGAGTAGCTCAATACTTTTTCATCTGCAAATTGCTTAAAAGGTTGTTTCATAGTGATTTGTCAGTTAAGTAAAAAAAGAGTAACCTCAGTCCATTCTTCTTAAAAGCATCCTGGCATCCTTGTTCCTAGTTTTATTTCTTCCTGTCTAAAATTTTGAAATCAGTGTTCCTGTTTAAACGCTCTGAGAAGGAACCTGGAAATAACTGTGAAATAGCTTTTACACACCACGTCTCAGGATATGTGCAGGGGAGTCTATTCTGCACTAATCCTATTAAAATTCTCTTGTAGTACAGTACGTTCACCCTAAGTCTTCCAGCCATGTCACTTTTCATTTGATTGTCACCGAGCTTCGTGGGGATTTGTACAATCAATACTGGGCTCTAACACAATGCCATGTTCATTAGACAAACTCTGAGCAGATTCTTTTCTCACTTACCCGAAGAACTCTTTCGCCTACATCAGAAACACCATTGATATATTGTACTAAAGCCATCTTCAGCCCCAGAAGAACAATTCTAATCTCAATCTCTCACACACACGCACACACACACACACACGCACACGCACGCACACAAATCCCTTGAAAACTCCAGCTTCATCAGATCACAGAAGATCGTCTTTTTATCAGTGGAATAATGCCCTTCATTTTCGTCATCATGGCTTTTGCCTCTAGATTTGCCGCTTAAGTATTTCCACATCTTGAGATGGTTAGACCAGTGTAGCTGTAGCACTATCTGCACTTACTGTGTTGTATGCAATTAATAATTCATACTGCCTACTTTATAGGAATAGTAAATTTGGCAGTATATCGAATTTTCACAGTTCTATTTGTGCACAATGGTGAAACGTAGGAGCATCATCCTAACACAATGACCACTATCAGTTTTTGTCAGCATCCACATTAAATGAAAAATTTCATTTAACCGATAGCCTGTTTCCCCAAAGCTTATTTTGCTGAGGTTATTCATCAGAAATAGTGCACAGAGCAGCTGTTATCAGGTTGTGCAAACAAATTAAATCTTGTATGTGGTCTTAAAAAAGGGAAAAAAGGTGCTGTTCTGGTGCCTGCTGGGCTTGTTTTTAAGTGTCAGTTCTTTCTTTAGGTACTTTCTTTATGATTTTTGGCCATTTTATTAGGCTGTACCACGTTATCTGCTGACAAATAAGAATGCAAGCTGATTTTTTCATGGATTTTTATCATAATTATGGTATGTCATCCATTCTTGCTTCTCAAAGGATTTTCATTAGGAACGGGGCAGGAGGGTGAGCAGATGTGGTTTTCTCCAATTTTTGCAAATGTATTATAAGTCTTATTCTTTGTAAAACTGCTTAATTTTGTCGATAAACGTCGATAAACACAAATGATCAGGAAGGATTGGGAAAGCGTTTGTCTGGAGACAAAATGTGTCTTGATTTTCTGATTAAACCTGAAGAGGAAGCAGCTGTGAACTTCATTTCACAATACTTTGCCTGATTTTGCAATTATGCCTGAATAAATGCAGTGTTGGACAGAGCAGCATTAGTCCATGTTGGGATTAAGGAATTGTGAGAAGTGCTTGAAGTAATGAAGCGTCAAAGACAAAAATCTCAAGTTTTCATCAGATGAAAATTGCCAATTAAATAATAACAAAAGATAATTTTATGTGAGACTTCACATGATGAAATGATTACTTACTGTAAAAAACGAAGAGTACTGCTTCATAAAGCACCAGGTAGAGAAGAGATAGAAGTCCCTGCCAAATGTTTTTACTTAACAATTCACCTCATGAAATGTAGCTGACATTATTAAGGCTTTTTAACACATCCGATTTACACAGACGAAGAAAGAAAAAAAATCAGCACATCTATAATGAAAAGAGTAGGTACCCATGATTCCATATTAAGGACTTTGATGTCTGATTTGCTTGTTCACAGACTGAACAAAAGGCTTAATGTGCAAGTTTCAGTTAAACATCAGTTGCAAATGAACTTAAATGCCTCTCAGATGTATCCTGGATGGCACACCAAGCCAACATCCCCTTTCATAGTGAACCACTGTTTACTTTGAATTAGAATAGTGGCTTTGCTTTATTTCTAAATCAGCATAATTCAATCAAGAGTTACTAATTCTATATTTCTAGTTCCCGTTTCTCTTACTTACTGCTTTATTTGACGATTCTTTTTCATTGTGCTTCAGTTTCTGTCATTTCTCATGAATTTCATGTGCCACTTGTCTTCTGTCACCTCAGTACTCAGCTGTTGTTCACCTTTCAGCTGCCTGTTTTTGTTTCTTCTTGTGGTCAAGCATTGGAGCTGAATTCAAGTTTGTGTTCCTTATGTTTTGTCTCTAGTTTGATCTTCTCCTTGTGTAACTGTATTTTATTGCGTTTCAATTTGCCTTCCCAATGTAAGATTTTTTCTTTAGTTTTATGGACCTTTCCTATATTGTTTGCTTTACGTTTTGACCTCCTGTGTATGCATTCCAGACTGAACAATTTTATTTTTATTTTTTTCTTTCACTTAGGTCCACTCTTTACATGTCTTAATAATAAGTATGTGTGCTGAATGTGTTGTATTTAGCACGAAGAGCTGCAGAAGAATATCATTCAAGACTAGATTTTGTTGTTGTTAATGATTAGCAGAAAGTGTCACCATTGCTAAATCACAATGAACTATATTGCATGACCACAAAGAATGACTTCTGGAACAGTTGTGTTTGGAAAGGCAAGGACAAAGTGAAGATGTTTGTCCATAATGCACAGCACCATGCAAAAAACACAACAGATCAACATGAATGTTAAGCATGGTGGTGGAGGGGTAATGATTTGGGTTTGTTTTGCAGCCATACCTGGGCACCTTGCAGTCATTGAGTTGACCATAAACTCCTCTGAATACCAAAGAATTCTGGAGTCAAAAGGGAGGCAGTCTATCTGATAGCTGTAGCTTAGATGAAATTGGGTCATGCAACAACACAATCATCCCAAGCACATCAGCAAATCTACATCAGAATGGTTGAAAAAGAAAAGAATCAAGGAGTTGCAATGGTCCAATCAAAGACTGAAGTGGTGTAGTGGGGCCTTCAGACTACTATGCTTAAAGCAATGCCTGCAAGCCAGAACTGAAGCAACACTACAAAGAAGAGAGGGTTAAAATTCCTCAACAATGATGTGAGAGACTGAAGAAGTCATAAAGTGATTATTTCAAGTTATTGCTGATAAAGGTGAGTCTCTAAGGTACTGAATCATGGGGTGTATGTGATTTTTCACAGGACTAGTTAGAGTCTGGTGAAAACTCTTTTTCTCATGGCTGCAGTACTTCAGGAAGTCTACAGCTACTCGGCTGCTAAAACGATACTTTCCTTGTTCTTGACATCTTTTACGCTTATTATTTGACTCCTTCCCATAAACGGGGTGAAAACAGTAGGGGTCTGATGTTAGATGAGTAAGCCACAGAGGGCATGTGAGCGTTTAATGGCGGTCCAAGGGTGCGCTATATCCACTGTATAAGTGCTCTTCATATCAGGACTGAAACCAGTTTAGGACAAAATCAATTAATGCTGACCAGACTGTTTTGCTGTTATGGCTGATTGCAGCAGCCTCCACTGCAAATAATATTGTTCCACAGTTAGTGCTCATTTTATTGTCTTCCATGATGAGCTCAGTCTCTGCGCTATGATGTGGTTCAGCTGAAGAATATAACCTGATCAATTTTATTTATTTATTTATTTATGCATGTGCAGTATTTGTACAGTTGGAATGTCACATGCTTTTTCCAAGGCAATGCACTCTTTCAATATGATTTTTTTTTAAATCATACTGTTATAATACGTGGAGTTTTCATTATGGTGGCTGTTTATGTATAATATTTACATTTGTGTGTGTGTGCGTGTGTATGTAAGTGTGTGTGTGTGTTAAGAAAAAACCCCATATCAAAGTTGGAAATTTCAAAGACTCTAGCGCATCATACATGCACTTTGACCCATGGCTGTATGAGATGAGTTACTTTAGACACACATTTTGCTTCAGTCCACTTTTCCTTGAAAACACGTTTAAACAAGTTATATCAGCTCTATAGTTGGTAGATGACTACTGGGAATTATGTAGCAACATCTACAGTTATTTGAAGAGGCACTGAAGATAAAGGAAAAAGTAGTAGTTTTGTAATTTTGTAGCACTATACTGCTGAATCACAGCATAACTATGCACTTTATTATTATCGCTAATTGTTAGCTTCTTTTTATAGGTTTGGTACTACTATATATATATATATATATATATATATATATATATATATATATATATATATATATATATATATATATTAGGGGTGCAACGATATTCGTATCGATATTGAACCGTTCGATACAGTGCTTTCGGTTCGGTACGCATATGTATCGAACAATACAACATTTGTAATTTATTTTATCAACTTTCCTTCTGACGATGCTGTCTTTGTTGAGCGCTCAGTGAATCTGCGTTCGACTACTCCGCCTAGGCTGCACTGTCGAGCGCAGATCCACTGAGCGCTCAACACAGACAGCATAGTCAGAAGGAAGAGCGCAGGGCACCTCCCCCACCCTCATTCAGATCTGGCGTTTGGAATTATTTTGGTTTTCATGTGACGTATGACCCTGAAGGTAAGCGAGTCATGGACTAAAGTAAAACAGTATGTTGGATGTGCCATGCAATGCTCAATTACATTGGTGGGAACTAGTGTGTTAGCGCAGTTAGCTCGTTAACGTGTTGGCCGTCTAGCCCCATGCACGGGGCGATCGGCGGTAGCTCGTTAACGGAGATTTGCCGTGTTGTGGCGTTAAGGTCATTTCAACGAGATCAACCTGAAAGCACTAGTGGGAACACAACGAATATGACTGCACATTTACGCCGACATCATCCTAGTGCAAAGACAAAAACAACAAGCATGCTACTAACTTTAGCCGAGTCATTTAGACAGCTGTTAGCACATGATTCTCCTTATGCTGCTGAGAATATAGCCCAGAAGAAGCGGATAGTATAGCTTTTATTTTGGAAAGAGCCATTTCTCTGTAATAAACTCTCTTTTCCAAAGATGCATGATTCCTCAATCAGATACAGGGCTTGCAATATCGCTAGCCTGACGTCCTGGGGCTAGCGATTTTTTCAGTCGGGCTACCAAAATCTATCTCTTCCCTGCCCGTCGGGCTATTGTAGGAAGGAAAAATATATGTCAATGCTTTTGCATTCTTTCAGAAATGTAGCTGGGTAATTATGTCATTGGCATCGGTGAGCCACTGTCAATATGTGACATATTGAAATCGCGTTTGAATTTGCGCTTGTTTTTTTGCTTTCACTTTGCAATCGTGCGAACTGTGTATAGAGAGCGACAGCACTGATCTGTGAGTGATGATAATTTGCGCACCAATTCCTCTGACATAGTCTTATTAATCGTTAGCTTACTATGCAAACATGACAAGTGAAATCTCCCGCAGCAAGCTTAAACATGTGAGAGGTTGATCGCGCAGAGAATCGCTGAGCTTATGTGAGTGCGTGTGTAAAAGCAGCAGGATTTATATTTGACTACGATGACCTGGATGACTGAGAACCTTCACAGACAGATATATATTTTAGTTCTGCTGAGCCAAATAAGACAGGTCAGGGTGAAGAAGTGACAGCCAAAGAAAAGCTTACCACAAAACGGAGAAGTTATGACAAATCAGACTATAAGGCAAAAAGAAAGTGCAGCTTTATGGTTTCATGGACAAAATAATTTCTGTGGCTGCAATATGACGAGCTAAATAACCAGGGCTGCACATAAGTGGTCCGCAGGTGCGCATTCGCTGTCAAAATAAAAAACGCGCACAAGGGTTAGGGTTAAATTTAAAAACTGTACTTTTGAGTTAAAATATATATTTATAATTTTAATAAATGACAAATTAAAAAGGCATGAACATTTTTTTGTATCGAAAAAATATCGAACCGTGACACCAAAGTATCGAACCGAACCGAACCGTGAATTTTGTGTATCGTTGCACCCCTAATATATATATATATATATATATATATATATATATATATATATATATATATATATATATATAAATTAATATTAGGGGTGCAACAATACACAAAATTCACGGTTCGGTTCGATACTTTGGTGTCATGGTTCGATATTTTTTCGATACAAAAAAAATGTTCATGCCTTTTTAATTTGTCATTTATTAAATTTTCACGGCACATTCCGCACCACATCTCTGTGCGTTCATCATTTGTTTGAAGCCAGCTCACCTCCTGCAACTACTTTTCCGAGAATACGTGCTTCTTTTGTGGTTCGGACTCCTTCTGACATTTCTTTGGAGGTGGAGGAACATCACAGTAATTGCTTAAAGGAGCTTCTTCGACATCTTTAAGAGTTCTAAACAAATGTCTGTCCTCCTCCTGAAAATCTTACGTATGCAAACACGCGTTGCAACTTCTTATCTTGTGCCCGTTTTTTATTTTGACAGCGAATGGCGAACAGTGTTAATTGTATTTATGCGCCCTGCTACAGACAGATGGAGTAGAGACCATCTGTCCAAATCCTGCCTAACTTCCTCAACAAGTGGGTCGAAATTAAGCTTGAAAAGAGCATGAAATTGACTTGTAATTTTAACCCCTAAATAATAATAATGGATTGGATTTATATAGCGCTTTTCAAGGCACCCAAAGCGCTTTACAATACCACTATTCATTCACTCTCACATTCATACACTGGTGGAGGCAAGCTACAGTTGTAGCCACAGCTGCCCTGGGGCAGACTGACAGAAGCGAGGCTGCCATATCGCGCCATCGGCCCCTCTGGCCAACACCAGTAGGCAAGTAGGGTAAAGTGTCTTGCCCAGGGACACAACGACCAGGACAGAGAGCCCAGGGATCGAACCGGCGACCTTCCGGTTACAGATGCGATTCCCAACCCCCTGAGCCACGGTCAGGGGGTATGTGAAGCTGTCCGATACAACTTGAAAAGGCAGTGCTGTGCACTGATATTTCTGTGCAGCAGCATTCAGGGGGAACAGTTCACTCTTAGCGAGATTCAGCTTATAGCCAGAAACAAGGCTAAACTGTTCAAGTATTGAGAGCACCAAAGGAAATGAGGATGCTGGTTCTGAGATATAAAGAAGCAAATCATCTGCGTATAAGGACCCTTTGTTCTATACCATTTCTAGTAACCCCGGTGATACCTGGGTTTGATCTCAGCGATATGGCCAGGGGCTCAATTGCTATTGCAAAGAGCAACGGTGACATGGGACAGCCCTGCCTAGTCCCCCTAAACAGAGGAAAAAAGTCAGAACATGTGCCATTTGTTTTGACAGCGGCAAGCGGGGAAGTATAAAGAAGTTTCAACCAGAGATGATTATTTTACCAAAGCCGAATTTATCCAAAACATAAAAAAGGTAGTCAGAAGGAAAGTTGATAAAATAAATTAAAAATGTATTTTGTATTGTTCGATACATATGCGTACCGAACCGCAGAGGTGGGACCAAGTCATTGTTTTGCAAGTCTCAAGTAAGTCTCAAGTCTTTATCCTCAAGTCTCAAGTCAAGTCTCAAGTAATGTCAGGCAAGTCAGAGTCGAGTCTCAAGTCACTGGTGTAAAAGTCCGAGTAAAGTCACAAGTCTGAAATTTTGAATTTCAAGTCCTTTCGAGTCTTTAAAAAAAAACGAAAAAAAGCATGTTGCAGTTATATGCTAAATGTAAATATTAGACCATGTAATTTTTAAATCTGTGTTTTTCTCAACACATGACAAAATAGTGAACGTAGAAAATATACACAAATTGTGAAATTGCACCTCTTTAAAATGCAGCTCAATTAAACCTAGCTCCTAGAATAATTTTCACCGACAGTTCTGAGATAAGCTGCATGTTATTCTTGGATGCGGTTGTAGGACCGGCTTTAAAATCGCATGACAAAAATATCATACATATTAAAAAAAACTGCATCACCAACGTAGCCTGGACAACATTTGCTAGTTAGATGAAGTCAACTATCTCATCTTAGCATATTTATATGCATATTTATAATTATACGGTTCTTGGAGTGAGTGCATACACTCATGAAGTTTAGTAACTTCAGGTCACTGCAACAAGCCCAGGTACAGTTTACCGACGGATGGGTACAGGACCTTGAAATGCACCGTGTAGAACGAAAGACCATCGTACATATCATAAGTTTACCAGTCTCACAAATTGTCGTCATAAATACACATTCGTTAACCGTTTATTAATAGGACCTTTGAGCTCAATGGTAATTAATTAGCAGTGGAAATAATTTCTGGTACGCATTACAGAAATGTAGCAGTGACAATAATATTGTATCCTGTAATCGTACTGGACAAACAAAAAACCTGTTTTATCCTGTGAATAAAAGTATATGTTTTTGTCAATGTACCATAATAACAGAAGCGAAACACAATATCATGTCAGGACAATTCACTATTTATGCACAATAAATAAAGGAGCATAGCGCGACAATTTCGGTTCAGCGCCAGACTTGCTTGTAACCTATATCACTAATTATGTTATGAAAATGACGTATTAACTACTAAAAAACACTGACCTTCATGTAAATTCTTGGAGCAGACTAACCTGTGAGCTGGAGTGTTCTGAGACATTATATTTGATCTTTGAATGGCTGCAATCCAGGCCATCCATCGCCTGTTTGTCACTTCGGAAACATGGCTCGAACAATTTCTCTTCAACGACGTAATCCGATAACAACCGATCTCTTTACCCGTCGGCTTCCCGTGGCTGTCATGCGACCGGCTATTGCAGTTAATAATACAACAGCTTCTTGACATTTTTGTGTTTCTTTTTATCGCTGTGTAACTGATTTCAATTGAAAGCCTGCGTGCGCTAGTACCGCTTGCCACGAGTTCCCAGAATCCTTTGCGGTTCTACCCGTGAATGACGTCACATTTTCAATCTCTATATAATATGCATGTTAAATTTTATATTTGGGGTAAAATATCAAGTCTTTTCAAGTAAACCGGTTCAAGTCCAATTCAAGTCCCAGGTCATTGGTGTAAAAGTCCAAGTCAAGTCACAAGTCTTAGAACATTTTTTCAAGTCAAGTCTAAAGTCATAAAATTAATGACTCGAGTCTGACTCGAGTCCAAGTCATGTGACTCGAGTCCACACCTCTGCCGAACCGAAAGCACTGTATCGAACGGTTCAATATCGATACGAGTATCGTTGCGCCCCTAATATATATGTGTATGTATGTATTTAGATTTTAAAATAGTACAGTGTTTTTGCACTGCTATGAGGTTGACACAAAAAATAAATATACAGCGCAACATATAATTAGAAGCATTTATGAAAGCAGTTGACAGGCTTGCATAGACATGATTAAGATCCAAGACACAATTCTGGTACTGGTCCTAAAGTGGAACCAGTTTGTGACTCCTATTGTCACTCTTATTATTGGGATGGGATCAATGTGAGTTTTTTTATTTCGTTTTTTTTTATCTTTATACAGGCAGAAGAATGCTTTGCTCCTCTTTCTTTATAACATATTATCAGAATGCCGTACCACTAGAGAAGCCATCTGTGTATAAATTGATTATTTCAGCCCCAGAGATAATGAGTGTCGATTGAGAACCCAACGGAGAAGCAGTTGCTTTCCAAAAATCAACAATCTGTTTGGCTCTCTGTCTCCCTCTAGCAAAATATTGACTGTAGCAACTGTGTCTGTGCTGTTGGACCCCTCAAAACCCCTGCTACCATTTGTCACCATCCCCCTGGAAAGCTGTGTGTGTTGTGTGTCTTTGTACATGTAGCTGGTCATTTACGCAAAATTACTTTTCCTGAATAAATTACTTTACCCAACCAGGTCCGTGGCGTATTTGCCAGTACAACTCCTCCAAGATTGTGTGTAATAGATTAGCCTCCGCTCACTGCACTGTAGTAAATGCATTTCCACAGGATTCCCCAACAGGGCAAAGCAATAACAAAAATAATTCTGTATCATGAGCTGATTCATAATTGTTGTGATGCAGTATTGATAAAAGAATTCACATTAATATAATCACTTCAAGAGAAATGAGAGAACTACCAAATTTATATTCTCAGTTTTATGAAAAGAAAAAGAAAAAACAGAGAAGAGAAAGATTTGTATGCATTACGCTTTAAAGAGTGAGTTTGGAGGCATACAATGATGCAGCTCGGTGAAAAGATGCCATTTGAAGCACGTTTTTTGTTGTTCGTATTGCTTTAAATTAGCGCTGGTGCCTTTGCTGGGTGGAAGGGAAATGAAAAGGTAGACCTTCTTTGTCTTACAATGAGTTATACTATCTGAAAGTGGTTTACAAGATTAATACTTGGACGGCAGCTTTGAGAAAGATTTTGTGAGCAGGTTTTACACACTGCTGCACCACCCCCCACTCTAATACAAAAAGCTGATGTGTGAGAAAACTAGTCTACATGTCATCCATTTGCTCTCGATTGAACAACATTCCTGACAAAAGAAAGAACCCGGCGGGGAGGAGATATGGCAGGTTGCTGCACTGACCTGACAGCTTTGGCAGAGATGACCTAATGAACTTTCAAGGAGAGAAATGTGAAAGAAACCACGAACAACACAAATACAATTTAAAAATACACTTTTTGTAGGTTATATGGCTTTTACATTACATCGATGTGATTTCTCCCCATCCTTCACACCAGTCACACCAATCACTGAACACAGTTATACGTATGACAGCTTACAGTAGCATTACATTTTGATTCTATTGCCACATCTTCTACAGATATTTCTAATCTGTACCGTGTATGCCATTCAATATTATTCTATTCTTATAACTAGTGCTCTGGTAATTGCTTTAACTTACCAGATTAGACATGGTGCACCTCCTCTCCTCTGCAGTCAGACTGAGCATCTGTTGTTAACACAGATAAGAAGCGTGGCATTGTGAGCGGCTGACAGGATTGGCTGTCATTCCAACTCAAAGCACATGGCATGTACTGTGCGTGTTTGAATTGGCTCAATGGAGGCTTGCTTCCTCACCTGTGACAGTCGCGCCTACTGCATGAGGGAGGGAGACTCAGCGCATACACGCATTCAGAATCATGCCAAACCTGATTGTTGGTGCCCTACCTATGAAAATGAATCTATAAAGCCTTGTATTAGATGATTATGGTGTACTCATTTTTAAAGAAATGCAGTAGTACAATGATGAGCCGCTTTGTCAGTAACAATTTTTATTTCAATAAAGGGTGGGTTTGCATTGTAAAAGAATAATTTATTAGAACTTTGCGAAGTAAATGTGAGTGTTATGTTCTTTAAAAGGTTTATATATTTGGCAAACAATAGCAAAGCATCAGTGATTTCTGGTGTCTTGGATGATAAAATGTCTCCGATTTATACTAAAAAGATTAAGAACCAATAAATGTGAAATACATGACACAATGGAAGGACATTATTGTTGCTTTGCTCATGGTGATATTCTTACATTATGTTCAGCAGTCAGTGCCAGGCTGACAGCTCTTCCAAAAAAATGCCAATACAAAAAGCGAGTGCGTGTGCATGCCGGTGCCAAGACGGCCCGGTCCTCTGTATTTGTTGTTCTATTAACAGAAAATGTGCATGAAATGCAATGTTTGATAAAAGCAGAAACGTGCCAAAAAATGCTTGTGCCTAAAATGTGGAACCTCACCTTGTATTAATCACATATTTCCACGGGCCAGGGCCAAGCCACATTTCACTGAAGTCTCACCTGACGTTTTTGCTATACCCTGTTAACGACTGAAATGACAAACGCGACTGTAAGCATAACCTCAGTGGCAGAAGTAATTACACCCAAGGTATAAGGGAGGGAGGAGAGCTCATAATCAGTTTGTCAGCTCTAATAAGATCTCGCTCCCACTGAGAAGAAGTAATCTACTGGAAGCTGATTTGACTGATGAACCTCCAAAGTAACCACCAAGCCAGAGAATTTATCATATTATACAGTGCATTATTTCAGCGTTATTATGGTGATCACAGGGGTTACAGCCTGTAATAATTCAGGCAGTTCATATGGTAATATTACACTATATTATTTTATGCATGCAACCATTTAGTGCTAAAATTAAGTAGATTACAAAGAGTCCTGTAACAGTAACTTTGTCATCAGGGTTGTTAGGGTTAGGGTCAGTGGGAAAGTGTATAGTTTTATCAGCCACTTTATAGTATACCGTTTCAATTGGTGATGCTACAGTCACACAATAGATGAGACTCAAGCGTGACCAAAATTATCGCAACAAATTAGTTGCCATCTAATTATAAAACCACCAATCTTTGTCTAGTCGCAAAGAGAATGCAATCCTATTTTTACTCTGACTGACTAAGCCATAATGCAAACATTTAATCAGCCAAACACATTGCAAATGCATCAGACTGAACAGTGATTTAAGTGACTCTAAAAATGGCAGGTTTGTTGGTTTCAGACAAGCTGGTCTGAGTGTTTCAGAAACTGCTGATCTACTGGGATTTACCCATCCTAATGTCTTTGGGGTTTACAGAAAATGGTCCAAAAAATGAGCAGCAGTCCTCTGGGTGAAAATGCCTTGTTGATTTCAGAGTTCGGAGGAGAATGGCTGGACTTCTTTGAGCTAACAGGAAGGCAACTCAAATAACTATGCATTACAACAAGTGTGCATAAGAGCTTCTCTGAATGAACCTTGAAGAAGATGGGCTGCAGCAGTGGACCCCAACCCCCCGGGCCGTGAACTGGTATTGGTCTGTGAGGCGTTTGGTACTGGGCCACGAGAGTTGAGGCTCGGGTGTCAAATTTATGGTTTTCAGGGTTTTAATTGGTTTTTAGCGTTATTTTTTTAATTGTTTTTATCATTAACTCGGTTTCCCCAGGTCTTTTCACGTGTGTTATGAATAAATCTTCGGGGTTTTTTTGACCGGTACTGGTTTTCTTTTGTTGTATTTATCCGCGACACCTTAAAGGCTGGTCCGTGAAAATGTTGTAGGACATACACCAGTCGTTCAACCGGGCCTTGTAAGGTTGATGAGGAGAAGGTGCATTAAAGGATAAAGCTGTGGAATTCCCAGTAACAGTATGCTCGTGTATTCTTCCAACTATCCTGCTAAGTGTTTCCTCTCAACCACTGAGTACAACCCAGCGTTACAACAGCTAACCTGAGTATTGTCACTGACCATGCACATCCCTTTATGACCACAGTGTACCTATCTTCTGATGGCTGCTAGCAGCACCATAGGGTACTCAAAGCTCAAATCATCATGATGTGTTTACTGTACTTGAATGGCCTCAATCTAATTGGACACACTTTTGGAGTGTGGTGGAAAAGCAGATCATGCATGTTCAACTCGCAAATCTGCAGCAACTGTGTGATGCTATCGTGTCAGTGAGGACCAGAATCTCTGAGGAATGTTTCCAGCACCTTGTTGAATCTATGCCACAAATGATTAAGGCAGTTCAGAAGGCAACAAGGGTCCAACTCGGTACTGGCAAAGTGTCATCTAATAAAGTCTATAATTAATTCATAAAAAAGGTTAATCTATAGTGTTTTAAGAGTGACCTGCCATGACATTTATGAAGATGTCAAAGACTGACTTTGAGAGTAAGGGCCAGATGATATGATATTTAAAAAAAAAAATCTCCCTGTTTCCTCTTTAATACTCGCAATGTTGGCAAAACACTGTTCTATATTATGGTTATAATGGGGCCCTGTGTATCATAATTCCTTAAATTATAATACAGAGACCACTGCAAGGGCTTGCACAAAATTAAGAGCTAGCTGAATGTGCAGTGTAACATGATAAACATGCAGTAAAGGGACCATCTGTGCATATGGTGGGAAATTACATTATAGCTCCATCTCTAAAATGGTGATTGAATAGAAGAGAGCAATACAAAGACAGACAGTGGCAGGTAAACGTCCCCAGCGGACACTGTGTTTTGTAGGATGATTCTAAAGCTTTACTTTTCTACTCATTTAGAAGCATCTGATTTTTTTCATGTCAGTTGATTCAACTCTTGTGCACCCACAATCCAAGCCTTTCACTGAGACACTGATCCAAGTGAATGGGACTTGTTAGAGTGAGAATGTCATGTGGCAAATTGTGACAATTGTTTTGCACAGGGCACCGTTGCCCCTGTCCTGGCAGTGTTACACAGGACAGCCATCTGCATCCCACATGTCAGAGAGCAGCAGCCAACATGGTGACAGATAATTGGTAAGGGAAGAGGGCTGGAGTGAGAGCCAGGGTCTAAACCTTCTGAAATCAATTTGCACAAACTAAACTAACAAAACAGTCACATTTGTGTGCATGTGCACTCTCCTGCAGATGCAGAGTATGAGCACATTACCATTTACATACCCACCGTGTACTCTATAGTGTAAAGAACCCTTCAGATCGATTCAAAGACTGTGAAGGTCTCTGAGTTATTCATGCCTCGAGGGCGTTATCATTCTAATATATCTCACTGCACCATCTGCTTACATTTAACATTACTCATGTGATGTAATGACAAAAGTCAATATGTAAAAAGAAACAAGCCATGGATGTAACGGTGCTGTTACCTTGCACAGTCTGCAATCACATTTGTACTAAAGTGCAGTGCACAATGCCGTTGCATTTAATTAAGCATTTGCATAGAGTATGTGTTCTGTGCTGGCTCAGAATAACAAACCATAACGATAAATAATAGATTACCCATGTTGTGTTAAAACTGACTCGTGTCTTCTTTCGAGGTACTTTTTAAAGCAAGGAAACGTTCGTTTTAGTTGACATTTTTTGTTGTTGCGTTTGTTGTTGATGGAATATTTTCCACCAGATCCAGACAAACACACAAACACGAGCATGCACTCCAAACTGACACAAACTGAATGACAGACAATCCGTCAAAACTTTCATACGTCTCATTTGTCTGGGAATTAAAGCACGAAGACAGCTGAGGAATCTCAGACAGCAATCTATTCCTTAGACAATATGCTTCCACTACTTGTATGAGCCAAATGATTATTTAGCGCCTGCTGTCAGCACTGAAAGTATGAATAAATTCATGCGAGTGCTTTGGACTGCATGAGGTGCTAGAATTAACTTGCCCACTGTCCATGCATGCATTTGAGATTATTGAATCACAGATGAGAGTCATGTTCTCTATTTCATCTTCCAATTACAAGTGGAAACTCATCTTGTATAATTTTTTATTTGCTGTTATTTTTGATCAATATTTCTTTTCTTTGCCTAGACTACAAATAATTTGTTTTATTTATTCAATTATTTTACGATTTGAACCTGTAATTTCAAGATTCTACTTCCTGCATCTTTTTCCATTTTTTCACCGAGTAGCCATTGGTGTTGTTTTCTTTTTGGCAGCATTGCCAGTCTTATGTTGAAATGACAGTATCTTGGGTCCAGTGGTCCTCTTGAGGGTATGATGTCTTCCAGGTATCAGTGATGACAGGCAGAACAGTGATACATCCCAGACAACAAACTTTCATCATCCAGCAGCTCAGGGCTGCTTTCGCCCTATAAACAATACCTGGAAGTCAATAATTATAACAGTGCAGGCAAGGGTTAAAAGATTCAGAAAAATTAATGTTCACTTTATCCCCTAATCTGCTTTTTAATTTTTTTTTATTCTTTTTTATTTCCTGCATTTCCTCTCTGGCAGGAAATACAGAAAACCACAGTTTAGTAGGAAAGCAAAAGCTGTTAGCAAGTCAGGGGATTATCATTTGTGACGGTGTCACTAAATTTAGAAAGACGCAATCCCGGTTTCAGATGTAATCTTTTGCTCTGCTGAAACCCACAGACCAGATGACACTGAGTGCATAAGGTGATATGTATATAGTGTGTAGGAAAAACAATCAGGATGAATAGATATTTCTCAAAGTGAGAGATAACCTTGAATGCATTTTCTTTTTAAGGTCATTTAGAGGTATTTCACTCTAATAGCTCTATAAATGGAACCCTTCACTGCGCTGGTTGTGATTTTTCTGTTTATGCTGCAGGAACTATGTACTCTTCTGAAAGTCAGCCAAAAATCTTGTTGTGTGACGTTCCCTTTATCACAACTTGCAGCCATTTGATACAACAAATGCAAAGCACAAAGAGAAAGAATCATACTCTTCACATTGTGGATTATAATCAACACTATACAGTGACTTCTGGATGCATAAATCTTATACTGCTGGTGTATATTCAAGGGCAACCGTTAAGACTGCAGTTATCTGTTATGGCATTCCTGATTGTCTGGTAGATACATTTCTTAGGCTGTACATAATAAGTCAGGATTTGTACCCATTCAGCCTTTAAACGAGAAAACACAAGAACTGCATGATTTTTTTTAGCATTTCAAATTTCTGCATTTACAATAGATTTATGATTTTTGATAATTCCCACCATCATGAGCAAGTTTACAAAACAATATGATAAGTATGCTGACAACGTTATACCATCTTTACCACAACAATTGCATTTTAAGGGGCACCTCAGTGCATCCGTGTGAAAAAGTATTGCACTCATAATACTTGGGATAGTGCATATGTTTCCAAGGGGGGGAAAAGACAAGGAATGCTACTGTCATTGTCATGAAGAGAAAAAAAACCTTCCTTATCTACTTAAAATGTGTCATGAGGTGACCAAATACCTGAATGTTTAGGGCACATACCACATGCCAGTCGGCCGAATCATAGCTTGTTTGCTTAAATCCCTGTCACTGTTCCTGTTTTCTCTTTGTTTCTTTTCACTCCAACTACAACAACAGAGCCCCAAAACACAACAAAATGAGCTTTAGGTACTTATTTTCTAACAACCTGACTTTTATATTTTTTGCTTGTAGCGACGGTTAATGTGGGTAATAATTAAAAACTGGACACTGGAAAAAATGGTTTTGCAGACAGGTGACAACTAATCATGGTAAACGGTAAATGTAAATAGTAAATGGACTGGTTCTTACAGAGTGATTTTCTACTCTACTTGAGTGGTTTATTCAACGTGCCTCATTCACCCATTAACACAAGTACTTTTTCTACACCAAAGTACTTTCTATCTAACATTCTCACACATTTATATTCCAATGAACATATCAAAGGGCAACGTGGGATTCTGAACCTTTTGGGATACATAGGCATGCAGACTGGAGAATGGAGCAGCAAGGAATCGAACAACCTTCTGACTTATAGCACCCCCCCCCCCCTCATGTGACATTAAAAGTCTTACATTCTGGACATGTTACAGTCATGTTGACAATGTAGGATCAAATGATAAGACACTAGTCACACAGGCCAAGTTACTGGTCCATGACCAGTGTGGCGGGCGTGGTCTGCGGTGCTGTACGGACGTACCTGCACGGCATCTGCAATCATGCCTGCCTGTTAAAACACGGGGACTTAGGGGTTGGTGAGTTATTGTGGTGTGGTGTATTTGCGGCTGGCAGCTTGAGAGCTGCAGCCGCGTGTAATAAGATGGCTCAAAACACTGATCCCTGGACCCGCCGTGTCTAATTCACACCACACTGGTGCCGAAACCCAGGAGGTGGCACGACAAGTCCAGGGAAGGGAGGAGCTGGCCCAGATAGTGGCCGAAATGGGGGCCACCCAGTGGGAGCAGGCGGCGGAGGTGCGAATGCCACCTAGGGAGGATGGAGGAGCTGCTCCATTCCTGGGTGACCTTGTCGCCGCCACCCCCACCGGGGTATCCTGACGGTGGGAAAGCAGTGGAGGGAAAGCAGTGGAGGCGCAGTGGGGAACCTCGGCAGCCGGAGGTGGTGGATGAGGCGCGTGGGGGTCCGCGCCTACCGGAGGAGGGGGAACAGCTGGGTGAAGGTGACATCCAATATGGTCGCTAACTCTCAAGCAATGTGCACACAATGCCACATACTGTAAGAAACTTCAATACAGCCATTAACCTCTCTGACACCTATCTGAGGCAGATTATTTAGTTACAACTTTCGTAATTATTAATTTAGTGGTAACTTCAAACTCTCAAAATATCTCTAGGTTTTATTTATTTATGTCTTTTGAGTGATCACTTCACACTTCCTTTTTAAAGAAACAGAAGCAGCAGTCCCAACCTTAGTAGCTGCTTCCAGTAGTGCCCTCAGCTTTGAGCTCTTTGACAGCTGTGCTGAAATATGGATGTAGTTCAAGAGAAACATAAAGAGAAGGCATTCATTGTCTATCCCAACATCAGTTCAATACTAATTCAGTCAGAGGCAGAAGGTAATCCTACTATATTGCAGAATAGAAACCACACACACAGTAAACTCATCCTCTAGTCTTCTGCCCTCAGCTGAATGTCTCTATCCAGCTTATGCAGTGAGCTAAACATAAAATGGCTTCAGTAAACACTCAGGAGACCGCGTGCCATTCTTCGGAGCTTTACTGATCCTTATTTTCCTTTTTTGTAAAACTGTAATAACAGAAACAGAATACAGTGTATTCACTCTCCATACAAATACACAAAGATTACATTAAATATTGTTGACTTATGTAAACAGTCACTACACAATCAAGAGATACAGAGATGGTAAGAGATACAGCTAACACCACATGCTGGTATGCTTCATGTTAGCAGGCTAAACAAAGGGCTAACAGCTAGCTTGTGCTAGTAATGTAACAAACTCGCTAAACACACAAGAAGCTCATTACTTTGCTGAACAAGGTACTAATAAGTGGGAACAATAAACCGTTTTGCCACACTTACAGATTATGCCTTTTCAAGGGCGTCAGATGCAGGAATTTACAGAGACACAGCCAAATGGACCTTCCCTGTCGAGTGCTGGGAGAAAACCACTGCTTGCGCTCTAACATGGTGCTACCCTGTCAACCCACTAGATGGCAGGCTTTGCCCAGACAAGATCAGGAATAAACATATTTTCTGACATGTTGCAACAGTTAATTACAGAACGAATGATTATGACCCGCCATATAACAAACTTATAAAAAACAGAATACTCCCCGCCTGACGTCTGCAGGACGTCACACCAACTAAAGCTGAATCCCACTATTACAAAGGATATTAAGAGTCTTTCAGACTTAGCTCTTAGGTACCAACAAGACGACTTCACTGATGGGTCTCAGGTACACTCTACATTCGCCACTGCAGATGATCTTGACTTCAATCTTCCTTACTCTGCCATCTTGACTGGGGAAGGTCTTTGTGACTAGCCCTAGTGGCCAGTCAATCCTGTTTTCTTGTCCCTCTTTGAGCAGGACCACATCTCCAATTTGTAGATTGGGCTTTGATGCCCTCCACTTGCGACGACCCTGTAGTCCGCTGAGGTACTCTCTCCTCCATCGTCCCCAGAAGATGTTGGCTAGGTACTGTACACGTCTCCATTGCGCTCTAAACAGGTCCTGATCGTGGAACTGACCTGGTGGTACTGGGGGCGCACCAACCTTTTGTGTGAGTAGCATGGCAGGAGTGAGAATCTCAGGATGCTCTGAGTCAGCAGAAACTGTGGTAAGTGGCCTTGAGTTGACTATTGCAGTGACCTCCGACATGAATGTCACTAACACCTCATGTGTGAGCTTTGCATTTCCGTGCTGCAGCAGCATTACGTCAAGGATCCGCCGACTGACGCCAATCATGCGCTCCCAAGATCCAGCCATGTGCGATGCATGTGGAGGGTTAAATTGCCACTCACAGCTTCTGTCTCCAAGATACTTGTTGATTTTGTCGTTATGACAACCCTTCTTGTCGATTTGGAGTTCTCTGCAAGCACTCACAAAGTTTGTGCCGCAGTCGGATCTGAGTAGTTTAACAGCACCTCGCATGGCAACAAAACGGCGCAGAGCATTAATGAAAGATGAAGTGTCCATTGCTTCTATCACTTCGATATGTATGGCACGAGTGCTCATACACGTAAAGATCACTGCCCATCTCTTGGCCTCTGCTTGACCTCCTCGTGTCTTTCTGACTGTAACAGGCCACGGACCAAAAACATCTAGGCCCACACACGTGAAAGGAGGGTCTGTACACATTCTGTCTTCTGGTAGATCTGACATGATCTGCTCTTGTTGCTTGCCCCTTAATCTGCGGCATATGACACAGTTGAAGATGACACTACTGACGGCTCTTTTCCCACCCACAATCCAAAAACCTGCAGCTCTGATTGCACCTTCGGTGAAGTGTCTGCCCTGATGACATACTTGTGCGTGAAAGTGTCTGATTATGAGCTGGGTTATGTGGTGTTTACTGGGAATGAGCATGGGGTGTGTCTCATCTGTTGACAGTTGAGCTCTTGCGAGCCGGCCACCGACCCTAAGGACTGCATCAGCGTCTATGTAAGGACTCAGCTTGCTAAGTGGACTTTGTGTGCGAATGGACTCACTCTGCTCCATGCGCTTGATGTCATCCGCATACACCTCTTTTTGAACTGCACGAATGATAGTAACCTTGGCCTGCTGGAGCTGTTCTTCTGTAGCATAGTTGTTGCACTTGTGCCATCCACGACATGTGCTCTCTGTTTCACCTTTAAACGACTCGGCAATGTGCAGCAGTCTGGCAATAGTTTTTAGCAGACGACTCCAATTTGAGAATCTCTCGAACCTTGTGGTCCCGAGCTCTTTTTTTGACAGAAAGGTGGCACAGGATACGATATCTGGGCGCAGCTCAGTGTCGTTTTCAGGGCAAACAAGGTCAAAAGGTTCTTTCTGTATTTGTCGTTGGCCTGAATCTGTAAGGAAGGCAGGTCCGCTAAGCCATGTAGAGTGAGACAGATGCTCAGCGGGCAGTGCTCGTGTGGCATGGTCAGCTGGGTTTAGCTGTGTGGGTACGTAATGCCATTGGTGGGTCTGGGTAGAACGCCTAATGCGCTCCACACGGTTATGCACATACACATAAAAGCGTCTTTTTTCATTGAAAATATATCCAAGGACCACCTTCGAGTCGGTGTAGAAGTTCACCTCATCGATAGTAGTGTGAAGCTCCTGCTGGACCATTTCCGCCACTTCTACAGCCAGCACAGCAGCACAAAGTTCCAGTCTTGGAATTGTGATGTCTGGTTTTGGAGCCAGCCTGGCCTTTCCAAGAAGAAACCCAACTTCACTGAGCCCATTGCCTGCTGTGAGTTTCAGGTAAGCGACGGCTCCAACAGCTTTTGTGGATGCATCACAAAAAACATGCATTTCTTTTCTCTGAGATTCAGATAGTGAGATGGATGTATACATGCGGGAGATCTTGAGCTGTTGTAAGTGCTTTAGGGAATCTTTCCATTGTTGCCACTTGTCCTGTTTCTCCCTCGGCAGCGGTGCATCCCATTCGCTAATGTCCATAGAGATCTCTCTCAGAATGGAGCGGCCTTCGATGCTGACTGGCACAGCGAAGCCGAGTGGGTCATACAAACTGTTGATGACTGACAATACACCACGTTTGGTGAAAGGCCTGTCATTGATTTCAACTTGAAATGACAATTGGTCTGTCGACAGGTCCCAGCCTAACCCAAGGCTGCGTTGCATGAGTGGGGCGTGTTGTCCACGTTGGAGTTCCTGCGGGCCTGTGGCTAGATCTTCACTTGGGAAGGCACTGACGACTACAGGGCTGTTGGATGAGATCTTGTGAAGGCGGATGTTAGACTGAGCCAGCATCCTTTGTGTTCTGTGAAGGACGTCAATCGCCTGGGTCTCAGAGGGAAATGACTTTAGCCCATCATCTACATAAAAATGGCGCTCAATAAATTCCCTTACATCACTGCCATATTCTTTCTCTCCTTCCACAGCAGTCTTCTTGAGTCCATAGATGGCAACTGAGGGGGACGGGCAATTCCCAAAAACATGGACTGTCATGTGAAACTCGTCCACTTCTCCATCGAGGTCGTGATCGCGGAACCACAGGAAACGCAGATAATCACGATGGTCCTCTCTGACCGTGAAGTTGTGAAACATCTGCTCCACGTCAGCCATCACAGCATGTGGGTCACCTCGGAATCTGAGAAGCACGCCCACAAGGCTGTTATTGAGATCTGGGCCTTTACACAGTACTTGATTCAGAGACACATTTTCGAACTGGGCGCTTGAATCGAAGACTATTCTGATTTTTGCTGGCTTTTGGGGGTGGTAAACACCAAAGTGTGGGAGATACCAGCATTCTTGGTGGGGTTTGAGAGGGGGTGCCCTTTCTGCATGACCTTTGTCGAAGATCCTTTTCATAAACTCCACATAATGATCTTTCATCTCCGTCTTTCTCTTTAATGTCTTCCGTAGGGACATGAGGCGGTTGAGAGCCTGCTCTCTGTTGTTGGGTAAGCGACGTCGGGGATGACGAAAGGGCAGGGGGGCGACCCAGTTATTTGCATCATCTTTAGCAAACTCTTTGTGCATAATGTTCAGAAACGTCTTATCTTCTGCAGAGAGTGCCATTTTGTCATCATCAGTAGTTTGTTGAAAGATGTGTTTGCCCAGTTCATCTTTGACCTGTGTGCTCTCAAAAAGGGGGCATTCTTCTGTGATCTTCACTTTTGTGTAGATTCTGTTGCCACAGGGAGAGAGAAAACTGGGGCGGCCATTATCCAGTATGTTAGTCTTGTAGGAGTTCAATGTGGGTCTGTGAGCTCCCGAGAGGCAAACATCCCCAACAATTACCCATCCAAGATCAAGCTTTTGGGCATAAGGTGCTTCATTGGGCCCATTTGCCTGGCGTCGAACCTTGTGAGCCTGAATTACATCACGGCCTAAGAGGAGGAGAATATCTGCCTCTGGATCAAGAGGGGGTATTTGTGCAGCTATGTGAGCTAGGTGATGATGAGCAGCTGCAGCTTCTGGGGTGGGTATCTCACTCCTGTTGTCAGGAATCTGATTACACTCTGTCAGTGTTGGTAGTGGTATGGACACTTTTCCGTCCACACCCTCAATGACAAAGCCGTGAGCTCTACGGCCTGTTTTGTTCGTTGTGCCAGAGCATGTTTTCATTGTGTATGGAAAGGCTTCACCATGTACATTAAACATGTCAAAAAAGGGAGAACGAGCCAGTGACACATTACTTTGGTCGTCTAAAATTGCGTACATTTTCGTTTTCATTTGAGGGGCTGTGCTGTGATATACTTTCACCATGCAAATTTTAGAACAAGACCGTCCTTGTTGTCCCTGTCCACATACCTCAGTGCAGTTAGATGTAGTCACTGTGGAGCTCGGGATGTCTGGCTCCCCGCCGTGTGCCTCTGGTGTAGAATCAAAGCTCCCACTTCTCCAAGGGGGTGGCCCGGCATGCATGGCGGAGATGTGGGTATCGCTTTTGCACTCCAGACAACGAATATCAGCTTTACAGTCTTTGGCCCTGTGTTCTGTTGATGAGAGACACTTGTAACAGATCGAAAGCCCTTTGAGCAGACTTTTCCGCTCATCCAGTGTTTTCATCCTAAACCCTCTACATTTTGCAAGTGAATGGGGCTTCATGTGTACTGGACACCGTTTGTCGGGATCAAGAGAGTGAGTGTTAGATTTGTTGCTGGGTGTGCCAACATGTGTTTTGTTTGCTGTTAGCGGGGCTCTAAAATGTGATTGTCTCACCAGTGGCCTTTCTATCCTCATGTGCCCAGTGCTGTAATTTTGTAGGATAAAGCTGGGGTCAGTTTTCATTTCAGCATTGCTATTTACGAACTGGACAAAGTAGGAGAAAGGCGGATAGTGCACTCTGTGTTCTTTCTTATACTTGGACCCCTGTTTGATCCATGACTCTTGCAGGGTATGTGGGAGTTTTTCCACAATTGGGTTTATGCCTCTTGGAGTGTCAAGAAAGCTGAGGCCTGGCAGATATCCTTCGTTTTTTGCTGCTTCAAGTTCCAGGAGGAGATCTGCAAGTTCCTGTAGAAGGTGATTGTCTCTCGGAGTAACTCTGGGAAAGCTCTCTAGGCGTTTGAACAGAGAAGCTTCAATAACTTCTGATGAGCCATAAATCCTGTCTAGCCTTTGCCATAAACGCTGAAGACCTGTTTCTGGATTGTTAACATGGACAGCCCTGATTCTCAGAGCATGCTGGAGAGACTCCCCACTAAGCCACTTAGTGAGCAGATCGAGTTCTTCACTGCACTTTAGGTTTAAATCTTCAGTGGCATTGTGAAACGTAGATCTCCATGCTAGATAAGTCTCTGGCTTGTTATCAAACACTGTCAGTCCTGCTGTCAGTAGGTCACGACGCGAGAGGAGGGCAGCGAGGTCTGATACATCTGCTTGTCGTTGTGGTTTGGCTGCTCCAACATAGTTGGACCAATGGGGAGGTGGAAGTTTGGGCTGCCAAACAGGTGGAGAACTGGGGGGGTACCCACGCGCAGCTGCTGCTGATATGTCCGGCCCTGTAGTGTGGGTGTTGTCTAAGTCACATTTTTGCTCTCTACTGTGTTTTGACTCACCTTCCATATTAGTGTTATTGTGGAAGTGGGTATCTACATACTCTTGAGTGCGGCTGACAGCCGCAGCTATTGTGGCAGGAATGTCTGGTGGCTTCACAGACTCTGCTTGGTCCAGAACTGCAGCCTCTAGGACCCTTGCAGCTGCAAGTGCTGCTTCTGCTTCTCCCTCCTGCTTCAGAGCATTTAGCGCTGCCTCCATCCGGGCCTTTTCGACCTCCATGTCTATTTGGCGTTTGGCATATTCTGCTCTTGCTCGAGCAGCTTCGGCTTCAGCTCGTGCTCGTGCTGCAGCAAGGCTTGCTGCTGAGCTGTTTGACCGGCGTGAAGCTGCTGAGCTGTTTGACCGGCGTGAAGCTGCTGATCTGCATTCCGACCTGACTTCCAGCTGTGAAAGCTGCGAGGTGTCCCCGTGGTTGGACATGATTGCTGTCGCTGGAGTGTCTCAGGATCCTGGCAGTGCACTTGATGCGTGGACAATCTTTTTACTCTTCTGCCCTCAGCTGAATGTCTCTATCCAGCTTATGCAGTGAGCTAAACATAAAATGGCTTCAGTAAACACTCAGGAGACCGCGTGCCATTCTTCGGAGCTTTACTGATCCTTATTTTCCTTTTTTGTAAAACTGTAATAACAGAAACAGAATACAGTGTATTCACTCTCCATACAAATACACAAAGATTACATTAAATATTGTTGACTTATGTAAACAGTCACTACACAATCAAGAGATACAGAGATGGTAAGAGATACAGCTAACACCACATGCTGGTATGCTTCATGTTAGCAGGCTAAACAAAGGGCTAACAGCTAGCTTGTGCTAGTAATGTAACAAACTCGCTAAACACACAAGAAGCTCATTACTTTGCTGAACAAGGTACTAATAAGTGGGAACAATAAACCGTTTTGCCACACTTACAGATTATGCCTTTTCAAGGGCGTCAGATGCAGGAATTTACAGAGACACAGCCAAATGGACCTTCCCTGTCGAGCGCTGGGAGAAAACCACTGCTTGTGCTCTAACATGGTGCTACCCTGTCAACCCACTAGATGGCAGGCTTTGCCCAGACAAGATCAGGAATAAACATATTTTCTGACATGTTGCAACAGTTAATTACAGAACGAATGATTATGACCCGCCATATAACAAACTTATAAAAAACATGCCTTAGAAATAACAGGAGGGACAGAATATCTAGCTTTGACTAATGACCTACCCTTTCCTGTGGCCATTCAGACGGCTGCAGCATATGGATGAGAAAGGTTCACTGGGGATTGTGTGTGTGTGTATGTGTGCATGCCTGTTTATATGTGTGTCTTGACATTCTTTCACCATATGGTAAGAACTATATCTAGCCATGGCTTTCTGTCTCTTATGTTAGAGGAATGACCAGGAACAGAATGGGTTCTGTTCTTGCCTTATGTGACACTTTCTGGAAATATATTAGAGTGGATTAAGGGGGACACTGAGACTGATATATTGTCTGTCATAATTTGTCATGACTCATTCTTCAACAAAGTTCAGAGTTTTTACAAATTACAAAGATTCTCAATGCATAAAAATACCATTTTAAAGGTCTTATAACAAAATTTTATAAACAATGTTATAATATTTAAAATATTTGATACAACATGACAGGTGTCATGGTCCAGCAGTCCTCACCACTCGACCTGCCTGTTGTGTTCGAGTGCGGTGTTTGTTTCTACTCCCCTCCCGTCTCTCTCTCCCTGTTGTGGGTGTTTTGTGTGGGATGTTCATATCCCCGGACGTTTTGGCGGTGCGTATTGTTTGACCTGGAAGTGTTCACTCGCTGGAGTCAGCCACACCTGCGGCTTGGCTGCCACTCATAGATGGAGCTGATTACAATCATCGGCAGCATCCCTACTTAACCGTGTGGTTAAGCTTCAGTCGATGCTGGATCGCTGAGTTGAATGCGTTGGTACGCCCGTGGATTACGTTGAGAAAACGTTGTTTATTAGAGGATTGCTTAGTCATCACTTGTGTGTTTTTCTTCACTAGGAATCAGGAGCGGAGTTGTTTTCACGGGAGCGGAGCCACTGTTAGGAATTGGAGTTGCTGTTTCACGATTCACACCACGGACATGAGCACTGTGGGATTTGGGAGAAATTGCCACGGCAGCCATAGTGCTGGGACTTGTATTTTACACTGTTTTACACCATAAATAAATTCACTTTCTTTTCTTGGAGGAGTTCTGTGTTTACCTCTGACCTGACAGAAGGATCCACCCAGTGATGGACCCAGAGGACTTGAGCCCCGTTCAGTGTGAGTTATTGCTACTGGCGGATTTGTTAGAACGCCACAAGAAGATGTTGCAGCACATCACTAAGGAACATAGCGCGCAGCTCCAGGTGGTCACTGACCCTAAAGGTATGTTTCAACCTCACTGCGGTGGAGCAGAAAGTGTTTCATCTTCTCTGCCTTCGCTAAGTGTTGCTGCTGCCTGCCCTCTCCCTCCCTCTCCTCCACCTCAACCTCAGGAACACCCACTACCGGTGTCGGAGAAATTCTCAGGGAAATTGCATAAGATTTTCTAGTGCGCTCTGGTCTTCAGGCAGCAGAATTGAGCTTATGCCACAGATTGTGCAAAGATTTCCTTTATGGTTGAGCTGCTGACGGGACAAGCGCTGAAATCATGAATTTCAAGATCCTGTACTTTCCTATCAGGATTTTCTGTCTTAGTTTCACTGTGTTTTCGACAAAGGTTCCTGCCCTGACATGACCGTGCATCGGATGTTCACCCTTAAGCAAGGGAGGAGAACCGTGGCAGATTTCTCGGTGGATTTCTGGATTTTAACCGAGGAGACCGGCTGGGATGAAAAAGCGCTCTGTGGAGAATTGTTGAACAGCCTGAATGAGCAAATAAAATGTGAGTTGGCCACAAAAGAACTGCCAAAGACTTTAGATGCTCTTATTTATATTTGTGTTTGGTTGGGTGACCTTATGCATGAGTATGGGAAACGAACCAGTGACCCTCGGTGGGCTGACAGAGAATCGAGCTCTTGGACGGGGTTTCAGTTTACAGAATGGCATATGGTGGAACACGAGCAACCTGACGATGAGGAACAGCTCGTGCACCTGGGCTATGCCAAGCTCACCCTCTCTGATCAGAGAAGAAGGCATGTGGCAGGTTTTGCCTGTGGGAATAAGGGATATTTTGCAGATACCAGTCCTTCCCAGCTAAAAGATGCTGCCTGTCAGTAGTGGTAGGGATACTGATGGACGCAGCTGACAAAACGGCATTCAACACTCATCTGGGTCAGTTTGAGTATCTTGTAATGCTTTTCGGTCTCACCAATGCTCCCGCTGTTTTTCAGGCCATGGTGAACGAGATTTCATTGACCACTTTGTGTTTGTCTACCTGGACAACATTCTCATTTTCTCCAAGAATCAAGCAGATCATGTGAAACAGGTCCGGCTCGTCCTGCAATGACTGCTTGAGAGTCGTCTATTTGTGAAAGGAGAAAAACAGAAATTCCAAGTGCAGACAGTGTCCTTCCTGGGGTTTATTGTGGAACAGGGGCGGATGCGGGCAGATCCGGCCAAGGTCCGGGCCATGGTGGAGTGGCCCGAGCCCAAGACCCGGAAGGAACTACAGAGGTTCCTGGGATTTGCGAATTTCTACCTGTGATTCATAAGAGACTACTGCAAAGTGGTAATCTCCTCAGTCAGCTTACTTCTCCTAAAGTGTTGTTTCACTGGTCTTCCTCTGCTCAACAGGCCTTCGACCGTCTCAAGCAGCTGTTCTCCTCCTGTTACGACCCGGCTCTGCTAGGCGACAGAGGATGTAACATAAATGAGCCCAGAGGCAGGAGGGTTAGATAAAAAGAAAAACAGAAGGTTTATTACCACAACTGAAAACCGTTAGTGAAACAACTCACAAGGCAATGGGGTGATTTAAACAAACAAAAAAACTCATATATTCAAATAACACTAATAACACTAGTGGAACACTAATCATCTAAACATCTCACAGGCAGCTACTCAAAAAACAAAGGTTCAAAAGGCAGCAATGCAAAGGCAAATGCAAAGGCAAATGCAAAGGCAAATGCAAAGGCAAAGGCAAATGCAAAGGCAGGAGGGACAGCCTGCACAGTCTATTCAAATCAACAAGTCCCCCACGAATGAAGGATCCTCAGCCTTTTATACTCCCAGGTAAACGCAGGCAGCCGCATCATTGGTCCACCGTGTTCAAGGATCCTGCAGCAGCCAATGGTGTGTGTGGACTGCCACACTCCGATCTGAAGTTGGGCGGGCATAGGTCCCTGGCCAGCCAATCACCTGCGAGTCCTGGAACGCTTGGATTTCCATAGACGAAACCTATTCTTGTCCAAGCAGACCTCAACTGACCCTTTGTGGTGGAGGTGGATGCCTCCAACTAAGGCGTGGCAGCCATCCTGTCTCAACAAGTAGGAAGTAAATTACATTCCTTTGGCTTTTTCTCCCATTGTTTCACACAGGCTGAGCAGAATTATGACGTGGGGGATTGCGAGCTATTGGCCATAAAGCTGCCCCTGGAGGAATGGTGGCATTGGTGAAGGGCAGTGAGCACCTGGTCTTGATCTGGACGGATCAGAAGAACCTGGCCGTATCTGAAGGTGGCTAAGTGCCCGGCAAGCCAGGTGGGTGTTGTTTTTCGCCCACATCAGGAGTCATTGGAGAAGGAAAAGCCCATTCTGCTTTTACATCCATTGTGGGTTCCCTGACCTGGGAGATAGAGAGGCTGACCCGGGAGGCACAGCAGCATGAACTTGACCTGGGGTCTAGTCCCACCGACCGGTTGTACGTTCCCACAGCAGTCTGGGGTAAGGTCTTTCACCCAGGTAAGAACAGCACAACCCAATTCTTCCAACGTCTGTTTTGGTGGCTGTCACTGGTTAAAGATGCTCAAGAATATGCAGCGGCCCGCTCGGTTTGTGCTCAGAACAAGGTGCCGAACACCCTGCCGGCGGGCCTGATCTGACCACTGCCTACCCCCAAGAGGCCGTGGTCACACATTGCTCTGGACTTCGTCACAGGCCTGCCACCTTCTTCAGGTAATACCACCATCCTCACCATAACTAATCGGTTTTCCAAGGCGGCTTACTTTGTTGCTTTGCCTACCCGCGGCCTTGGAAATGGCTAAATTACTCATGGCCTGTGGCCTGTATTTATATAGCGCTTTACTAGTCCCTAAGGACCCCAAAGCGCTTTACATATCCAGTCATCCACCCATTCACACACACATTCACACACTGGTGATGGCAAGCTACATTGTAGCCACAGCCACCCTGGGGCGCACTGACAGAGGCGAGGCTGCCGGACACTGGCGCCACCGGGCCCTCTGACCACCACCAGTAGGCAACGGGTGAAGTGTCTTGCCCAAGGACACAACGACCGAGACTGTCCAAGCTCGAACCGGCAACCTTCCGATTACAAGGCGAACTCCCAACTCTTGAGCCACGATCGCCCCAAACTCATCAATCATATGTTCCATTTGCATGGTATCCCATAGGATATTGTTTGGGACCAGGGTTCACTTCTCGGGTGTGCAAGGAGTTTAGTTTGGAACAGGGGGCCCAAGTCAGTTTGTCCTCTGGTTTCCACCCTCAGACCAACAACCAGGTGGGGAGGGCTAATCAGGAGCTGGAAGCCGTCCTCTATTGTGTAGCCTCCTCAAATCAGTCCACATGGAATGCTCAATTGGCGTGGGTGGAGTATGCTCAGAACTCTAATACGTTGGCTGACACTGGAATCTCTCCTTTTGAGGAATCCCTGAGTTACCAACCTCCTCTACTGTCCATCAGGGAGGGAGAACTGGCCATACCCTCCATGCAGCACCATATGCGTTGCTGCCATTGCGTGTGGCAGACCACACGGGCTGCTTACCTCAGGTTAGTGGAACAAAACAAGTGTCTTGCTGACGTCATGTTCTGGCCCCAGCCTACCAAGTCGCCAGAAATTTTGACTTTCCTCCAGGTACATTCCACTGTGGATGGATATTCAAAAAACTATCACCTCGATTCATTGGCCTATTTGAAATACAATCTATAATCAACCCAGTAACTGTTCAACTGAGTCTTTCTCGCAACATGAAGTTTCACAATGAGCTTCATGTTTCTCAGGTGAAGCTGGTACGGACGAGCTTCACCTGAGAAGTTCCGCTCCCGGTTCTTTATTCTACGTTTGGGTCCGCTCATTACCTCTGACCTGACAGAAGGGGACCAACACCTGTGATTCAACAGTTCAACCCCGCAGTAGTTTATCATGTTTCACAGTTCAAAAAAATTCATATTTATGCAACAGTGGGCATTGCTGCAGACTCAAATTCAAATTTCAAATTCAAATTTTATTTGTCACGTACACAGTCATACACAGTACGATATGTAGTGAAATGCTTGGAAATGCATCTGCATTCTAAAATCTTTGAAAGTATAAAAGCTGTAGCTAGCTACCAATACATCACCCATTGGTTTCTGAAACTTTGACATCAACGTTTTTACTGTTGCCATCTTGGCTGGTTGGAGGAATGGCAGGTCTGACTGATTGACAAAGTGTTAGCCAGTACGTTTTTGTTAAAAATTTCAAATTTGCATTTTTAAACATGGTAACATTTAAGATTTACAGAAAAAAAAAAGTCTATTAAACATGACCCAATGAGAAACTGAGCCCATACCTGAGCACAGGAACCTAAAGTGATCAAGACAGAAGGCTGTTTTCCCATTGGACTAGAAAGCTTTTGGCAACAACAGCTATGGCCATCTGGTGGCCTATGGATAAAATACCAGTTTAAAGCACTTCCACAATGGCTGCATTTTTCCAACTCAGAAGCTATGCCAATGTTTTATACCATGCTTGAAATAAGCAATTTTTGTCTCTTCCTTCTTCCTTTTAGATTGTCTTTTGTAGTGGTAATAGTAAACATGAGAGTTTGAATAGTGTGTACCGCAGTAGAAAATATTTAATAGTAACATATAGCAAACAAGGCCAGGACACTTTTAATGTTGGTTTGTTCCACTGGTTATCAGATAGTTAGCATTAGCACCACAAATGCCACTGACGATGCTTCCTGCTCTTAGTGGCTGGAAATCTGATGGTGCTCCCTCCACTTTCGCAAACCAAGAGAATGAACATTTATAATGAGATACAGTGTTTTTTTTTTTTATTTCTATTCCATGGGGACCACACTCTCTGAGTAGTCATTGTGCACTTCATTTAGCCATGCATTTCATATGGCAGTTAGTCTTGTTTGTAATGCACATGTACATAAAAATCAATATGTGAGAATGTGATCATGAAACTAAACTGTGCTCTCTATGATTTTTGTTTTTTTACAGTTGTTCACACAAAATTCTTAAATGCACCTATTTAAAGTGATATAATTACTCAATTATAAATATGCAAAGTCATGAGATTGACTTGGCTAGTTACAGTTATTAAAGTGTCATTTTTTTATGACACTTTAACCACAGAGTTTCATATGAACAATACCCTTATTTGACCTAGTTTAACCCCAATTAAGTGCTTCTCTGCATGCTGAACAGGGTGAGCTGTAAATCTCGGGGTGTAATTGTTCTCATAGGCTTTCCCAGAACACAAAGATGCTGAAAACCTTGCCAATTATTACAGCAGCAGCAAGCTTGTGGAGCTTGATGGGCTACTAGAAAACTTTTGCACATCTGAAAAGCGTCAGCCAGGATTTACTTAATGAGTACAATGCAATAACTATGCTGCTGGACTCACTTAGGCACTAACCACTTTCACCTGTCATGGTAAAAGCCAAGTAAAGTGGTGTGTAGTGATTCGCTGTGAAACTGGCTTTTTATTATTATCATATGGGGTATGGGCAGTAAGCTAAAACGGGAATTGGGTAAACATGTTAAAATGTGCCCCTGAGAATGGGATTGTCAGACTTAAATAGGCTTACTGTATGTTTGACGCTTGGATGGTGCCTTATTTGACACATTTCTAGGTGAATATTTAGACAAGTCCTTAATCGTAGTCTTGTTGCTTAGTTAGCCTGAAGCCAGGGGGAATGTATATGGGGAATTATTTTTGATTGAATTACAAATAAGACAATTTGCAAAACCCTACACATGAGATAACAAAGTGTTTAGCCCATTCCGTTATTCTAAAAAAGGCACACAGGTACATCAATTGCTATAATTCCCAAATGGTTAATGCAATAGTTTTATTTTACCCCATGAAATAAACTGGATGCCTGCACTTCAATCACATCTCGATTCTTTGATTTGAAATCAACTCTGGTTGTGTGCAGAATTACAAAAAGTCACTGTTGTCCGAATACTATCTGCATTTGACAAAGAGCTAGATTAGTATTAATACACTTTCTGTGATTTGTTCTAAAACGATTAACAAGAAATATTTTTCACTACATAGTGTTCTCATTTTTATACACAGTGAAACACAACACTCAAAGGAGCAGATGAAGGAAAGCATTTCTCTGAGCGATTCTCTTCCATCAGTTCATGTGCCAGTTGGATACTGTTCGTTTGCCTCCAGACAATGTGCATGTGGGAGAGAAAAGAAAACGAGTTGGGGAGTCTCAGACGGTGAGCAAGAAATGAGAAGAACTGAGGGGTTTGCGACTGAGAGATTGCACAAATCACAAAAAGATGGGCCTCTCTGCTCTTGAAGCCTCCCTTTTCTCACTTAGAAGTATAATATTCCACAGATGCTGTCTTGATTTCAAGTCCCTTTTACCAATTTATCTACTTCTCCCCTTGCTTGAGTAAATTTACTGCCCCTTTGTGCCCCCTGTGTCTGATGACTTGGTAAGTGGTCTTGAAATTAATTTGAGCTCCACAGCTTTCATCCCTCCAGCTTCTCGCTCCTTCCTGCTGGTTTCTCCTGCCGTTTTGGAGGGTTAATAGTTTGAGAGATTTCTGGCAGTAGCAGAGAAGTATGCTGACAATGGGAGGCAGAAACCAAGGGCTGGTATGATAGGTGGGGTGGGGGGGTTCTTTGCTCTGTAAATACTACAGTGATGCAATCATCTGATAAAGCTGCTTACATATGGTTCTAAACAGGAGCCATGAACAAAAAGCTTGAGAAATTACCCAGGATCTCCTGCTGACAGAGGGCAAAGAAACTTCTGGTAAGCAGTCACATGTATGAGACTAGCGTATATTCCAGTATTATTTCATGTTGATGAATAAAAATTGTTCCAGCTCATGCATAATTTCAAACTGCTTATCTTAACATTAAGTACGTCCTTACATATGGTCAGATGCACACAATGATAAGCACAGCTGAGAATCCAGCTTTGCATTTTTATAAGAATTACACATAATAAATTAAAATAAATTGATCATGCCTTTTGGAAATTTAAGTTCACACTAATACATCAAAACATTCTCAAAGGCTCACATTTGGTACACAGGCTTGGTCAACATTACAAGTTTAATCCCACTGGGTCTTCACATTAGAGACACCGCAGATGTGTTTGTCCATTTATTATAGGCATTTCAAATGTAGAAAACACAATATATCGACCGATGCAAACATCAACCATAACTCAGTAGCTAAAATAGAACTAAAATGAAAACCCTGACATGGACATGAATACATGAAACCTGGAAACATGGCGTGAAACAACAGACTACCTGACCATGAATGCATGATAGCAGATCACATAACTACACACAAAGGTGATGAGGGAAAAGGAAACGCACGGGGAACACAGCTGACTGGGATGAACATAATGATACCACAGGGGAAGTGAAACTAAACACAATGACCATTGGACACCAGACCTCTTCAAAAACAAAAGACGAAACATAATGGGACGCAGACATGGCAACGTGGGCCTCATGACATAGAACACGCGGACATGAAATACATGACAGACTAAGATGCGGACTTAACAGAGGGAAAAGGGGACTGGAGATGAGACATGGACATAACTAAGCAAAAACAGAACATGATGGCTGGGGTGGGACACATGACAGAAGAAATGGGTCACAAGGGGTAAACAAGAGGAGGAGACGGGAGACAAAAACATTACAGAAACACATGAATCTAATAAACAATGGACTGTAACAGGGCAACCTAGGGAAAACAGAATGAGCTTAAGATAACTAAATGAACTTAAACATAAATCATAAACCATCAAAATATTTTCAAACTCAAAGTGCTTGGTCAAATGATCCAGGACCATGAAAACAGGACTGTTTCACAGGGAAAGTCGACCCTTGCTGGTTCATTAGGAATTAGGAGGATAAATGGCAGTCAGGTGCTGCTAATCAAATACACTTAATTAAATGACCATCAGCAAGTTTGAGCACCTCTATAAAAGCAGACATTTCAGCAGTTTGCTGTTTAGGACGTTCAGGTGTGTGTTAACACAGTGCCGCAATCTTACCAGGAGTGGACGGCCCAGCAAATGTAACTCATGGTCAGACCATGCAGTGCTTGGAGAAAATGAAATAAAGAGCTTCAGACTCAGGCCTCAGTTAGCTGTTTAGGTTTATGAAGGTATAATTATAAAATGAACAAACAACCGTGGCTTGTTTGGAAGTGTTCCAAGGAGAAAGCCCCTTCTCTCTCTAAAAAAAGAAGAAGAACAAGAACATGGCTGCACAACTTGCAAGTTGCATCTGAACAAACCACAAGACCTCTGGACCAATGTCCTTGTTTAGCATGTTAGAAATGAAAGCGTTAATGCTGGAGAGGGGAACTCCAGCCTTGTCCAGTTTAACGAAACAACTCCACCGTGACTTTCAGATTAGCATCTGTGAGAAAAATGTGGTTAACTAAATGTGGAAAGTGAAACCAGCTATTTTAATAAGACACCAGCTTCACTTTTCATTCATTTTTAATCTCCCTGTAGATGTATACAGATAACCATGTTGCACAGTACTCAAGTCTGTTAATTTAATTGTAATTTTTTTTATTCATAAATATATTTAAAACACAGTGTGTCTCTGATTAAAAGCTGCCATAGTCGTCACAGGACAGCTATTATAAACATATGATTTTATAGAATATGATTAATTACTGCAGATTAAACTAAAAGTAATATAAAATGAGCACAGTCTCAATCATCTGGAGCAGTAATAATGATCCAGCACAGATGAGAAACACGTTTCTTTAAATACTTTATTTTTATACTTTATGTCAAATTTGCCCATAATATAGTTTTATGTGTAGTGAGGTGATATGTTACTGATTCTTTTGCTAAAGCAATAGTTCTATAAAATTCATCTACCACTCGTCATTGTCACCTGTTAGTAAATAGTTAGATGACTAAGAAATTTATAGTTCTTCAGCCAGGATGGAGTGGCAAGAGGTGAAGACTTCCAGAAAGTGTAGAAAGAGGCTGTTAAAAACTTTCCTTTTCACATTACTTTATGTAATAAATGGTAACGTTATTTCTTTCTGAAGCATCTTCAGATGCTACATGATGTCACAGGAATCTGCAGTAGTGTGAAGCAGAAGTCACTGTTTGGTCTCTGCTCACAGCGCACATTTAAAGGGGACAAATAAGCAGTGAAGTAAAAATAGCAGCTGTGCTGAGATCTGTCTGATCTCAGCACAGCTGATTATCAAAATCATCTTATTATGTGGAAAACCAACCGGTTTAACTGTTCAACTTTAATTGTTGAGACGTTCTATTTGCATTATTTATTTTCTTTCTTTATTGCAGTTTAGGAGACCTGTGAGACAGCTTTTTAAAGCTCTTTAAAGATTGTCTGTCATGTCAGCTGTTAATTGTTATAGAAACACTCAGTAAAACAACTGTATGAATTGACATTGATTTTACGATACTCTTTATCCTCAGTCAATGAGCTGGAAGAATGGTTTTGACTTTTCTGAGGTATTTGAGTTAGGTGGACAAAATTTAGTTGTCATGAATCGCTGTGCGGCAGGCGGGAGTTGGACCCAAAATACAGGACTCACAGACTCGAGGGAATGAACTCAAAACACAGCTTTATTTGCCGGAAGAACAAACATACAAACTAAACTAAACTGGGAAACCACAAACTAAGAACTCACAGGGAGATCCACACACAGCATGAGGGACGACGCGACACTGATTCAGAGAAACACAGGGTTTAAATACACTGGGGAGTAACGAGGGGAATGAGACACAGAAGGAGGGCACAGCTGGGAGAAATCAGGACTGACGAGACAAGCAAAGCAGGACACATTCACATAAGAAACGGACCTTCAAAGTAAAACAGGAAGGATCACACAGAGACGCGAACTTGACAGTGGAGACAGCAACTAAGAAACACAGAGACATAACCTATAAGGCAGAGGACTCTAAGAACCGAGAGACACAGAGGGGAACTCAAATATGCAGACACAGACTTACACAGAACAGAGGGGACACAGAGCAACATGAAGGGCAAGGGATCTAAACTAGAAACCATAGAATAACTCACACAAGTACAATAATACAAACATCACACAAAGAACTAAAAACGCTGGGTCAGGAGACCCAGGACCGTGACATTAGTGTCATTCTGGTCCTTCAACTGGCTCTCATTCTCTGTAATTGTGAATGTATATGAATTAAATTTGTGTGTATCTCGTATTTTTACTTTTTACATTATAAATGCTATTACCTAGTCATAGAAGAATGATGGCGTGAAAGTAAACATTTTTCCACCAAAATTTTATTTCAATTCAGATGATCAAACATCTGATCTGTGCTGCATCTTCTAGGGGTTTCAGCAGCAGCAGCCACAATCACTAAAAGCATCATTTTTTGTTGCAGTGCTACAGGTGGGCAGTATGCAGGTATTTAAAGCCTTAAAGGGAGAGGTATTCACTATGCACTTTTTACATTTATGACCTAGCATATTTCCTTTTGCATAGCCTACCATGCAGCACCATTTGTTATCCTTATCACATGAAAGATGACTGCTATATGCTGGTCTAAAAATGAAATGATACCAGTATGCACTCTTCACACCAGTGATTTCAAAATCCACATCACACTGTGAAAAATGAATTTCGAAGCCACAGATCAATCATCGCACCCATCTTTATTTGAATTTTTGCAGTCAGAATTTGTCTTCCTGGTTAGTAGAGTTGGATGTCTCCGGTCTCGAGACCACTTTTACGTGGTCTTGGTCTTATCTTGGTCTCGACGGACTTTGGTCTTGGTCTTGTCTTGGTTTCGCTGTCTCGGTCTTGCTGTCTCCGATCGACATAGTGGTTGGGAGATTTGAAGTCAACAGTATCCATGTCACACAACGTAACGTTCGATAATGTGTCATGAGCAAAAGCAAAAGCTCTAAGAGCCGTGCTTAGAGAGTGCTTTGTAGTGAATCAGCTGCTGCTCAGCTCTCACATAGTGGCTCAGCTATGCTCCAATTCCTCCATATTGTGGCCAATCACATGCAAGGATATAGGATAATATCATTATGTGAAAAACAGAGAGGGTGAGAGATGCGACAGTTAAGTGGAGCATGCGTCTGTCCTCTCAGTAAGTGAGTGAGACAGTACACAGCGATGAGGAGGGCTGTGTGAGTGCATCGCAAAAACATATAAATATGCCTGACTAGGGATGGGTATTGATAAGATTCTCACGATTCCGATTCCATTTTCGATTCTGTTTAACGATTCGATTCTTTATCGATTCTCTTATCGATTCTTATTTTTAAAAAAGGAGAACACTAAGGTTGATTAGCTTAGAACTTTGTTTGATATCTTCTCTTTGAACAAGACAGACATTTAGGAGTAACATGGCCTTACAAACCCAACAGTGAGATCTTAAGAGATCCACAGCCTACGGCTCTTCGATGGGGTGTCACAGGGTCCCCAGGAAACAAAAGTTGTAAATGTAAAATAATAAAATAAATATTCTTCTGTAGCAATAACAAAGTATAACATAAATTATTCTGTAGCAATTAACACAAGAATATCCAGTAATGTCCCTGCCTACAATTAAACACATTCACTTACTGAAAATCGGGGGCATCTGCTCTGGCAAATGGGTGCAAGCCTTTTACCACAAACTTAGTCACTGCTCGGTGACATTCGTCTATCTTGGCCTGAAAGGAAATGCTACCGGTAGACTGCAGCGAGAACTGCCAGCATCTGAGCCAGCCAGACTCTGTCTCTCTCACCATGGTCACCTAAATGCACAGTAATGGCAGGTTTTGTAATAAGGCAGATCGCGCTAACATAATATGCACTGTTAGTTGATTATTTACCTGCCGCATTAACGGCAGAGGACATGCAGACGTTACCGCTGCTGCTGGGTTGAGATTCACGAGTCCGGAGCGGAATTAAAAACATGACATTCATTTAAGGTTATCGCGTGTTTTGTGAGCAAATGCTTTTGCATACTCGTAGTGTTTCCTCCCTTAAATGAAATATCTACTTTTCAAGTATTGCAAGTTGCCCTGTTGTCATCCGTTCTCGTAAAGTATAACCAAACTTTTGAGCGTTTGAGCCGCTTAGGCGCCGTGTTTCCTGCCAGGTAAATGACGCTCCGCAACGTGGTGACGTCATTCGGGGCGACTGGAATCAATAAGGGAATCGTTTGCAAAAATGCCAAACAATTCCAAGGAATTGAAACAGTGGGAACCGGTTCTCAACAAGAACCGGGTTTCGATACCCATCCCTATGCCTGACACCCATAAACGAAGCAGCATCTGGCTGCAGTTGAAAGACTTTTTTGTCTCGGTCTCGTCTTGACTTTATCTTGTTCTGTCTTGGTCTTGGTTTAGGTGGTCTTGACTACAAGTGTACTTTTTGAAAATGAGTTTAGAAAAAGACATCCCATTTGAATTTGTTTGAAAATGAAAAGCACATTTGTCCTCCCTGAACGCTCTACAAACCCATTAGACAACCTGCACATTCAACCTATCTCTGTACTAACCCTACTTGTGTGTTCTAGAAAGTTCTGAATCAATGCCCATTGTTACACAGGTAAGTTGCGGTCTGTTGCAACTGTTCTGTGACCAATTTTTGTGACTGGACTTACCCTTCTCTCCTCGGTGCTGATGCCAGCAGCCTCAGGAAATCCTGTGAAGAAAGATTAATGGAATCAAGAAATTTCTGTGTGGAAGAGAAATCAGTTTGGAGGAAAACCTCTTCTTGGAATTGTGGCGAATTTAGTTTTGACATATTGCAATATGTGTCTGCAATAAACTGACTTAACTTTGAATTTATATGTCCTATGCTTGTGTCCATGCTTGGTTTAAGACAAGAATGATTTGCTGTAAGGCATCAGCTCTTACCACAGCACAACTGCATTGCCCTGCATTGCAAACAGGAACACATGTTGGTTTGTCCAGACTCACTGTCCAGAGGGGAAAACTAAATAAAGCCATAAAAATTTTGCCCATGCCATTAAGCTCCTGGTGCACAGATTTTATACTAATGATAATGCCAGAAGACATTTCGAGTGTTGGTACAGCAGAGCTCCCCACTTTTTGATGTTCACGTGCTCCGCCACTTTGTGATTGAGCTGCTGTGGTTCATAATGCTTAACTCTATAATAACACCACTTGCAGTAAATTGTGGGGGAAGAAATTTACAGAAACTGTTTATGTATATGCATACACATGCACACTGCCTTTGCAGGCATTCTGAAAACCTGGCATGGCGCTATAACAGGATGCAACAAGTCAGTTCTTGAAGTTTTTGTGGGTTAAGGTGACTGTTGGGTCTGTGTTTCCACAAACCCCGCTAATTCTAGAGACTTATTCATCATGAAGAAAACAAGACAGTCGATCGATCGATTATTTGCGCAAGGGAGGCCTCGTCTGTGTCCACCACGAAAAATGACCCCCAGATCTGACCTCCTCCTGCTACCTTTTATTGAGAGACAGTTCACACAAAACACGTCAGAACAAAGCCACGCCCCCTTGGTTCTAAGACAAAGCATTTTATGTATATGTGTTGGTCCTGCTGACCAAAGGGTCGTAAACCCAGGAAGCTTACATCAAAAGAAACAGATCTTTCAGATAGGATGTATCTACAATAAAACCTCCCCCAGCACAGAGTGGTTGGGGAGGTGGTCAGGATCAAAGGAATGGCTTTGATCCTACTGCTTGAACTAAGACTGTACAAATTTAAGAAACACAATGGCAACATTCAACAATTAGACTTAACAGTGACCTTGACATTTTGTGGCTGAATTGCTATCGTTGCCAATCACTTGGGAACACTGTGTCCACCACATTAATTTAACTGAACTAGAAATCATATAAATAAATATGACAATAAAAACTGACAAGATACCAACCTGCAGAAGTCTATTACACAGAGCACCAGGAACAGGGCCAGATATAGAATTACCCCTATTTATTAGCGTTGTTTCTGGGGTATACCAGAAAACCAGGATTCATACCTAGAAACTTTACCAAATAATCAACAATGTGGTTTGTTTTTATTGTTTATATCTCATATTTCCTCTAAGGCAAAAATACAAATGTCAGTGTCACCATGTTTAAAGCCAGTTTTATCAGTAGAAGAGATGTGCCATTCTTTGTATAAAAACTGTAAAAAGTACCTACATGTAGGCCGAAAAGTCAGGCAGTAAAAACCCCCACAAACCTTTAATGACTGTTAACAAAATCCAGAATCATACAAATTAAAATAGAAAATCTAAGCAGAGCAAAAAGAACACAAGTAACTAAGTGTATACTAACCGAGCTACATATCACAGAATGATTAGTGAAGGCAAAGACAGGAAGTTGAGGCACAGGTGAGACATAATCAAGAGCAGATACCAAAGTAAAATAAGAAGTTAAAACAAAAAGACAAGCAAAATACAGACAAACCATGTGTTGACTTTACACATGGCGTATGCGTGTTAAAAACATTTTGGTGTGTGTTCAAGAACATTCTAAACAGTTTCTGTTATTTGGCAGTTGTGTTGTTTTCAATTTTTTAAATTAACTGACCAAAAGAGGAAGATTAGCCGATTAACTGTTCAGTCTGTCAGCTCTTGACATAAAGGACAGGGAAATGTGATTGGCTATTTGCTCTTCAGTGCAATAAAAAGGGAAGTGACAAAGGGAGTGAAAAAAGGCTCAGTGCAAGTTTTAACAGCTGATGTCTCTCAGCCTACTGTAGTGCTACACAGGCCAGCAGACATGGAGACTAATAGCAAAGAAACACTACAAGCAGACTTTGATGTATTTGATATTTCTGAAGAGTTTGGATTTCTACTTGAAGAGCCACTGGTAGGTTTCACCCTTATCTTTTCTCTTCTAATGATGCAATGTTCTCATCTGAGACACATTTTGTTTTGCCATATACTGGATAAATCAAGGAGGTTTGAAACTGAAGGATAATATAACATTGACTATGCTGTATATGTTGTTTATCCTCACACACATACCTTAGCAGCAGCCTTAATTTAAACGTTTGTCCAGCTAGATAACAGTCTCTCTGGCCTAATTATGCTTGTTTTCTAGAAATATAACGAAGGACTACTTATCTGTTGTGAGCCTGTCTCTTTAAGTCTTTAAGTCTGCTACAGCATTTAATAGAATTAATTGAATCTAAGTTGTATAAGTCAACTGATAGAAACTATTGATACATATTTCTCAAATTGGATAGTTGTAGTTCTTTGGGTTTGAGTTCTAAATGTAGCAAAATGTAACAGCATTAATCTCTGACGCTCATAAAAAAAATATTAGTCTAATATTGTTTCTGTTTATGGTATAGCCTATAGTTTCCATCTCCCCGCCCTTTTGGACCCTGTTTTCTGCTTGGCAGGGCGTTGCCTTGTTTATTATGGCCTCTTTTAAATTGCTTGCTGTTGCTGATTGATGACTCCAGTCATTTGTTGACATGCAGGTCAGGCACCATGGAAAACATGAGCTGATGATGTTACTGATTACACTCTACATGAAAATCCACCACGCAAAAAACAATCAAAACCCAATGAGCAAGTCATTTTATTCCTATTATTTTCTAGACTCACCTCCCAGACCATTATCAGGTGTGGCTGGACCTCGCAAATAATCTCATACATCTGATAGAATCACGTAAACTACGGGATCTGGTTGATAAGGTCAGAATGAGCAAAGCCTTCCAAGTACAAAAATACTGACAGGCCATACATGTAAATGTGTACAGGTGTATTTTTGAGAGACCTGATGATGATCACCATTCCCAATAAAAATAAATAGATTTAAACAGAAAATCTAATCACAATTCAGATGCCGGTCTTGAGTCCAGATCTTTTGAGTGACCATCGGGAGCTTAGGCTCGCTCACCTAGCACTAGGATTCATCAGCATGGGATATGTATGGCAGGAAGGACAACATGCACCTGCTGAGGTAAGACACACAAATGACAGACAGTAAAATGTTTACATTTCAATCAATAGTGCTCTAGCTGTTTGACCTACAAGTATAGTGCCCCATGCACACACAGAAGTATTTTTACTTTTTGTCCACTTGTCAACTGCATTTTTAGGTCACAGAAAATGGAGATTTTTTTAAAAAGTCCTTTAAGAGTGAACTTTCAGAAATTCAGCTTATGCATTTATATACGGACAAGGAAAAAGAAGACTTTGTAACACTTTATAACCAAACACTATTAAGCATCAGTAAGGTATTAGTTGATGCATAATTCATTCTTTATGAAACATTCAAAGGTGGATTTAGAGGAATTTTCTTAGCGTGGCATGAGGGTGTCATGGAAACCAAATGGAGTGGGACAATCAAAGCCATTTTTTTTTACACATATGCAGATGTTACATTCTGTAATATGAATGATATATGGTTAAAATATATCAAATGCAGTAAGTATACACATGTTTCACATTTCCTTTAGCCCACACAATTAAACATTTCAATTACATAAAAAATGTGAGTTTTGATTTTATGTACTATACAGCCTATACTAAATAAGTATGTAACGAAACAAGTATAAAATCCAGAAAGCTACACAAAATGGGGTGGTTCATTTACAAACACGTCTAACTTATGTTTCATAAACACTCCTTTACTCATTGGAAATAAGAAAATAGTTCCATGCTTAAATTTACACAAAATGCCAGAAATCTGCATGGTCATGGACACATTTTTCATGATAAACCTATATATGTATTTTTTTTTTTGCAATGACTCAGTGTGGGTGCAGCTTTTTGCTATGTCAGATTTATTTTATTTTATTTTGTTACATGCAAAACTAGGGTGACACTTGGAGTGGGACATACCACCCCATGCCACTGCTGAAAACATCCAACTCCTTTTAATTTTTTTTAATGCTTATTTTTTTTAGCTTATCTGGCTAAAGCTAGCTAGCTGACTACAGCTGACTACAAACTAAAGCGAAGATAAACTCGAGGAACAAACTAAAAATAAAGTAAAATATATATATAAAATAAAAAATGTTTTATTTTATATGCAGAAGTTTCAATATAAGTTAAAGTACTCTGTTGCTGTCTTAAACCCTCCTACAAACTCTGGTGCTGCTCACATTTCAGTTTTCTGCAAATATTTAGTGAGCAATATTTGCAGCTTCCATTAAATATTAGCATGTTGTATCATTTTGCTCTTTGTTTGTATCCTTTTCTGTTGTGAAGACAGATGAGATGTGTTTGATTCTTAAGGTCCTGGTGACCATGAGATTATTTTATAAATGCTTTGCAAGGTAGAGAGTGTCCTCATTTTAGATGAAATAACACACAATACTTAATTAACAACTATTAACTGCTTGAATTAACCATGAATTACTAAAGATTTAACGTTTATATCTATGTTTATAAATGGCATACGCAGGTGGATTAATGGTTCATAAATGACGAATAAACTATTAATGAATCCATTACTTGTGCTTAATAGTGTGTCGTTATTAGAAATTGACACAGTTTTATCTTGCTATTTCATAACACAAAAAATAAGCATTTGTTAACAAAACATAAACTAAAACTGATGGGAATGTCATCAATGTGGTAGATAGAGGCACATTTACATTTTGACTAATGGTGCTGCAGGGCTTAATTTGACCATGACTAAACCAAATTTATATTAAGCAGGAGGTGACATATTTCACAGCAAAAGTGAAACTTTTCACTAGCTAATGTTAAATAGAAAGTAGAAAGGGAAATCATCAGACAAATCAGCCTGGTCAAAACTGCTGGCGCGGCCAAAAGATAGTCACTACAATCCCTGAAATCTTAGTGAGCCTGCTGGATTGAAACTTCACTGTTATGGTTGTTTGATAGATACTCCCAAAGGCTCTGGCCCTGCCTTTTTGGCTGGTATCACGCAGACTTGGCCTTCCACCGATCCTGACATATGCAGATTCAGTTTTAGCCAACTGGAAGTTAAAGGATCCCACAGGGTAATCCTTTTTCTTATTTAATGCCAAAATATTAGGCAGTCTCGTTAAATGCAATAATAACCTCACAGTGAAATTCTAATAATTGCTACTTCTTTCTTTTACTTTCATTTCAGGGATATGAGAATTGGGTAAGTATCACTCTGGACTGTTATGTAATCTCATGTGTCATGTGGTTTTTACTCATTTGTTTGCTAAATATTATTTTTAAAAATAGGAACATGGACCTGATATTTTCCTTCCCTGGTGGTGACACTTGCAGGGGATTTTTTATTGTGTCACTGCTGGTTGAGATGGCGGCTTCACCCGGCATAATGGTTAGTATTACTTCTTTTGAAGTCTTTCTGAACATTAGCTTGGTGTTTTCAATTTCTCTATTCCCTGGTCCACAAACTGTGTGTGCTTTTGCCACTTGTAACTTGGTAATGCTGTTTAAACCTTTGACTTTAACCAGGGGGCGCTGGAGGTGATGCGCGCCATTAAAGTCTCTGACCTCACTGGGATAAAAAATGGCCTCATCAAAGTAACTCAGTCTTTAAAGAAGATGAAGGAAAAATTCAAATTTATGCACAGTAAGTTTGAATTAAGGCTTGCTCACATGAATTTAATCACTTTACATGCTGTGCTCTTTTATGAAGACAGAGAAATTCAAGGTAATTAGACAACTGAATCTGTGCTATTTCCAGATCACGTGGAGCCAGCTGCATTTCATGGAAAATTGAGAATTTTTGTCTCAGGGTGAGTTTAGCACTGCTACAGTGTTCTCCAAACTAAGGTTTTCAAGGTTTCAGTATTTCTCTCATGCAGATTTATCTCAGTAAAAGTTATCTTTTTATCTGTTTCTATTGGTGCACTTTATATTTTGTAGGATAACATCTGAAATCGTATCATACATATTTAAATTCATGTACATCTATTAAAAGGAGGTTTGCAGTATAGGTTTTTTGTTTGAATTGTTTTAGATGGAGAGACAACCCAATGCTTCCAAGGGGGGTGATGTATGAAGGTGTGAGCGATGAGCCTATTTTGTTATCAGGTGGGAGTGCTGCCCAGAGTTCAGCTATTCAATGCTTTGATGCTTTGCTGTGCATCCAGCATGAGGAAGAGACAGGTAAGCATGCATTGCCTTCAACCTTTGACCCCTTCAGATGGCTCTCGTGAATAAATCACATTTGTGCAGCCAGCTGATTGCTTTGAATGAGAATGTTTCCAGGATAGACAATTATTTTCATTCTTTCAAGGTCTCTTTTCTGTCCCTTTCACTGATTCTCTCAATCTAGGAGCGTTCCTGACACGCATGAGAGACTACATGCCTCCTGCCCACCGTCAGCTGATAGAAACGCTCTCCGTCTGTCCACCGCTGCGAGACTTCATCTTGTCCTGCTCCAACTCTGACCTCTGTCAGGCCTACAACTCTTGTGTCTCCGCACTGGTGGATTTACGAAACTATCACCTCAATACTGTGACCAAGTACGTCATTATTCCTGGTAACCACGCGCAATCTGTGGGCTGTCCATTCAGAGGTGTGGGTACTGCACTCAACACCACTGGGACTGGTGGATCCAACCTCATGGTCTTCCTTAAGAGTGTTCGTAACACCACTCAAAAGGCACTGATTTTAGAGAGACTATCATAGTCTAGAAACCTCAGTGTATTTCCTGGCACATATATACTGCTCCAAAAAAATTTAAGAAACATTTTTAACTCAGAGTATAGCATCAGGTGAATTAAATTTCTGGGATATTGATCTGGTCAGTTAAGTACCAGAGGGGGTTGTTAATGAGTTTCAGCTGCTTTTGTGTTAATGAAATTAACAGGTGCTTTAGAGGGGCAACAATTTGACAACCCCCAAAACAGTAATGGTTTTACAGGTGCAGGACACTAACATTTTCCCCTCCTCATCTTCTCTGAATGTTTTTTTCTGTAGTTTTGCATTTGGCTAGGGTAAGAGCCACCACGTTACTGTTAGTACAAAACTTCCAGGACAGCACATCAATGCGAGCCATTGCCAGACGATTTGCTGTCTCTCCCAGCACAGTCTCAATTGCATGGAGGAGATTCCAGGAGACATACAGTTACTCTAGGAGACTTGGACAGAGTTGTAGAAGGTGATATATATATGCCTGATATATGTCCTTTGTGCAAGGAACAGGATGAGCACTCCCATATCAAAATGACCTGCAGTAGGCCACTGGTGGGAATGGTGCTGCCCTGTGCTTTTCAGTAGGTTAGCCCTAAGATCATGTGACAGAGGTGAAAGGGCCTAGAGATGCAATACTGCCTGTAACATTGTTCAGCATGACCAGTTTAGTGGTGGATCATTTATGGTCTGGTGAGTCACATCCTTGCACACACAGACCTCCACAGGCTAGGCAACAGCATCATGACTGCCATTAGGTATTGGGATAAAATCCTTTACCCACTGGCAGACCCTCCACTGTGGGTTATGGCTTTCTCCTGGTGCATGGCGATGCCTGGCCTCAGGGCGTGAAAGTATGCAGGTAGTAGCCAAAAACACAAAGCAAAAATGAAAATCAGCACAAAGACACTTCAAAACGATCGCCATAGTGATTCTACTGTAGAAACCTGAACAGGTAGAAACGGAGGCTGCTGCCTGACTTCTTATCAGTTTGTTAACTGTTGAAATTCAGGGTCACTGCTGGCCTGGGGTTGGCATTCGCTCAGCTTTCACTCTGGGTTCTTGGCTAGCTTAGTGTTAGCATTCTGTCTGGCTAGCCTAATGTTAGCTTACTATCTGTGCACGTGCTTGCAAACAGCCGATGTTGCAGCATAAAGTATCTGTCTCTGGGAATTGGTTCTTGTCGTGATTCCCATCCCTATTACCCAGTCCATATTAGTTTTCTCTGTATTATTGCCTTTACCGTACAAAAGAGGTAAAGATACTACAATAATACAGCGCCTTGAGGCAACTGTTGTTGTGATTTGGCACTATATAAATAAAACTGATTTGAAGATCGGTTTAAATATCCAGGATTTTTGAACAGTGTAAAAATATGTATTATAACTAAAACTTTTTCATACGCAACACTCTAAATGTAGTTCTAAATCACAAAAAATATCACCATCATTCAAATCAGCCAGATCTTTTCATCCGTATTGAATTTTCCAAGCACTTACCCTGACATTAGTAAATCTTCGAGTAAACTTTTATTTTTTTAGATAAATGATTATTGGGTTTTCACTCTTTGATGGTGTCATGGATGATTTCTAGCACGAATACGTCACTACATTAACAAAGTATTCTGTTTGAAAACTGTACCTCTTTACTTTAATACTACTATCAACAATTTTTTTAATACATTTTCTCGTGGAGAATTGCATGACAAACTTGAGCTATGTTTACACCTATCACATACACACAAAAAGCTCCCTGAGTATTAACACACAGTTTTGGAAGTAAACCTGTTTCTAAGAAATGGGTTTCTCCATAGGTCACAGGACAAAAACAAACTAATGACATATAGTTAGGGAATCCAGCAGCACACATTTTCAACTTTTCCTCCAATGACCTTCCGTGTCTGCCTGAAGACCTAGCTTGTTTTGGCTTCACAGGTGTCACAGTGTGGAGTGGTGAAAGTAAAAAAAATATGAACTTTTACCACAATGCTCTTGTAAGCTTACAGAGTAGTGCAAACTAGTGGAAATAATTATTTCCAATGACTGGTACCATTGTTACATCATGTTTGTGGCAACTAAAAGCTTTTAAACCTACTAATCAAAGCACACTTTATGTTTATATAATCCTTTACATAATCAAGTAAAACAGACTATGAAACAGAGAGGCACTAAGTGTGGTGATTGTTTTATTTTCAAGTGTAATTGTGCTTGTATGCATTTGAACCCTAATATTGTTTTGTTTGTTTCTTGTTGTTTTAGCTCAACTGAATAGTTGCTGAGGCCTTATGATGGTCAAACTCTCTTATACAGAATTGCAAGGTGGAGGGGGTAGTTGTTGAATAAGTGTGTTTCCTCCATTCTCTACTCCCTTTTTCATTAATGAAACCCTCAGTGTTGCTTTATATGGTCACTCTATCAAATTATATGGTCAAAAAGTTAGGTCTATAGAGTATAGAGACTGGTTGATGACTTCTCCCACCAGGGGCGATTTTAGCCCATTTTTTGAATCAAAGCACCCCCAAAGATTTCTTACTTTTTTGACAATATTTACTGTTTGTGTGACACACTACTAAAAATATAAAAAGCATTCAGTACTTGTTTGAGACATAACATTTTAACAACAAAAGTATAGATAAAGTAAACAGTAGCTTACTGTTGTTGCCACTGTCCTGTTTGAAATGGAATGAGAGAAGTTGGTTATTTTGTCATATGTGCATGTGCCAAGATTAAACCCAGGAACAACATTCAGGTAAAAGTGTAAGATCAAATGATCCGTCAATCAAGAATAATGTTGAATCAGTGTTTCAATATTTATATCTTTTATTAGATGTTCATGTGGTTTGGTTATTTGCCTTTTGGTTGAAAGTAAACTGAGAGAGGACTTTTTTTTTATTAGTGATCTTAATAGTATTTGTTTTTTCATATTAATGTAATTTTTTTCATCTAATTGAATACAATCTATTTGTGTATGATTGTCAGTCCAAAGAGGGAGAGAGGAAAGAGGGGAAAGTGAGGAGAAAGTACAAGGTCAGGAAGAACCAGGTAAAAAAACAGACAGGGAATATTGACAGGCAAAACAGAAACAGTTAAATTGCTTGATAGAGTTGATCACCAAAAAAGTGATAGACAGATTTGCCAACCTCAAGGTGAGGCGACATAGGTTAAAATAAAATAAAAAATCTGCAGAGCCATAGTAGTATCTGCAGTAAAGATCTTTTCATAGATTGTACCACAGGCAAAGTTGCCTCCATTTTTATAATTTTATTTATCAATATTTTGTACATTCGTACATTTCAAGGACTCTATTTTTGGAGTGTATTTTTATATATCTGTATTGTATTATACACACACATTAAAAGTGAGTCTCTGTCCAAAAAATGCACTCGGTTTACTTCTTACTCACTATGATCATCATTCATCCTTTTCCCCCAGTAATTAAGGTTAGGATATGTATATATTTTTTTTATTTCAATCCATTCTTCGTTTGCAGCATTTAAATAACCTTTATCTGATTTGATGGTTTTGTTACTGACTTTTAAAATAGTGTTTTGCTTTTCTTTCCCAAATATGGGGATTAAATTGTGTTAAAATGTACAAAACAGTGATGTCATGTTTTGTGACGAGGACCCAGGCACAGAAAGACTTGGTGAATTTAAGAATCTTATGATTTAATAAATAAATTTGCAGACTTACTCAGAGATGGTAAAATTATGACTGATAACGGAGACGAAGACAACAGACGATGAGGACAGGGAGGAACAGGGGTTTAAATGCACCAAGGAGACAGTCAGAGGGAACTCGGGACAACTGGAGACATTTAAGGATGCAGGGACTGACAGACACAGGGAAGATGTCTCATCGTGACGAGTAAAGTTTATCTTGCCTGGCTGGGCAGCTCTTTGGGTGTTCAGCACCCCCAAAGCTCTGATCCTAGAATCGCCCCTGTCTCCCACTTCAACCACTGGTCAGCTGGTTTGTTTGTAGTTGCGGGAGGGTCCTGGCAGTGGCTTGGTAAAATTGTTTGCAATGAGATATTCCATGCAGCACTGAAAATGATTGAAAACCTGCAATTCCTTGGGTTACTAAAAATTACTGTGTTTGCCTGTTATTTGCATGGAAGACATTGACCTTTCAGCAAAGACTTGATTGATTGATTGATTGATTGGTAATTTATTTCAACATGTGAACAATATACAAGTACATTTAGAAAAGAAATGAGAGAAAAAAAAATATACTATACAAATTACATACAAAAAAACATTCTGATTAATTTACATGTTGAAAGGGAGTGGGAAGAAGTATACACTTATTTAATCCCACCCCTGTCCCATAAATTATCAGTGAATATTTAGTCAGCTTCCTTACTGATATAATTTGTAATAAAAATAGTGAACAGATTTCTGATATACTATATACTATAATATCACATCATGAATTTTTTGTTTGTTTGTTTTTAAATAGAGACATTCACTTAATTTAAATATTTTCCTTTTCTTTATAGATCGAGAAGATCATATTTTTATAACTCTTTTTGAACAGTTTTATGTTTGGACATGGACATATGCTTTAATTCCATATTCAGTTTGTTCCATAGTTTCACTCCTTGAACAGAAACACAAAAGCCTTTTCTTGTAGTACGTATCTTCATTGTTTTGAAGTTACAAAAACCCCTTAAATTATAACTTCCTTCTTTCAAAAAAAACATACTCTGAATATTACCTGGCAGTTCTTTATTTTTTGCTTTGAATAGAATTTGTGCTGTTTGGAATTTCACTATATCGTCAATTTTCAATATTTCAGACTGCAAAAATAGTGAGTTTGTATGTTCCCTATAACCTGCATTGTGGATGATTCGAATTGCTTTCTTTTGAAGAGTAAAAAGTGAATGTAATGTGGTTTTATAGTTATTGCCCCAGACCTCTGCACAATAGCTTAAGTATGGTGAAACCAGTGAACAGTAGAGAATATGAAGTGATGTTCTGTCGAATACCTGTTTTGCCTTGTTTAGTACTGCAATGCTTCGTGATACTTTGGAATTAATATATCTTACGTGAGCTCTCCAGTTAAGTTTTTTATCTATTATTACCCCCAGAAATTTATTTTCACTGACTCTTTCAATATCAACACCATTTATTTGAATCTTTGCATTTGTATTTAAACTACTATTTCCAAATAACATAAGTTTAGATTTATTCAAATTTAATGATAATTTGTTTTTATCAAGCCAGAACTTCACTTTACTTCACTGCAGATCATCACCAGAGCAAAAAATGTTTGTATCGTCAGCAAAGAGAACCATTTTTAATACTTTGGACACTTTACAGATGTCGTTAATGTACAAGTTGAAGAATTTTGGACCCAAAACTGACCCTTGGGGTACACCACAAGCAATGTCCATATATAAGGAGCAACCACCATTTATTTTCACAAACTGCTTTCTGTCACTTAAATAACTCCGGACCCAATCTAAAACTACCCCTCTGACACCATAACGTTCCAGTTTTCTTATTAATATATCATGATCTATAGTGTCAAATGCCTTTGTCAAGTCTATGAATAACCCAGCCACATATTGCTTTTTGTCTATGGAATTTGTGATGTATTCTATTGAATCTAATAGTGCCGATGATGTTGATCTGCTTGATCTGAATCCGTACTGACTCTCAGTGAGTAGTTTATGTTTATCTATAAATTTTTCCAGTCTGTTTTTAAACAGTTTTTCAAGAACTTTTGAGAATTGAGGTAGTAAAGAGACAGGCCTGTAGTTTGTGAAATGGTGTTTGTTTCCAGATTTGTATAGAGGTATAACTTTTGCTATTTTCATTCTGTCTGGAAATCGACCAGTTTGAAATGATAAATTACAGATGTATGTAAATGGTTTTATAATAGCCTCAATGACTCTTTTAACCACTATCATATCAATATCATTACAATCCAAAGATTTGTGATTTTTACATTTTTTGACAATTTCAAGAACTTCATTTTCATCAACGGCTGTGAGAAACATAGAATATGGATTTCTGTCAATCAGTGTATCGGGTTTTTCCTGTGCTTTCCCAGGATGAGTGATTGTTCTTGCTAAATTTGGTCCAGCAGTTACAAAGAATTCATTGAGACTATTTGCCACAACATCCATATTGTATTCTTCATGGTCATTACAAATGAAATACTTGGGATAGTTCTTTTGTCCAGTCCCACATTTTATAACACTGTTCAGGATTTCCCATAATCTTTTATTATTATTTCTATTTATATCTAATTGCTTCTTATAGTATTCCTTTTTACTAAATCTAAGTATATTAGTTAACCTATTTTTATATCTTTTGTATCTGATTTCAGCATCTTTAGTTCTCGTTCTTAAGAACTCTCTGTATAGAGCATTTTTCTTTATACATGCATTTTGCAGACCTTTTGTTATCCATGGACAGTCCATATATTTCTGTTTCCTACTATATTGCTTTATTGGACAGTTGGTATTGTACAGTAATGTAAATATTCTAAGGAATTTATTATAAGCACTATTAACGTCCTGTTCCTGATATACTTCACCCCAGTTTTCCTTCAATAAATCTTTTTTAAATGCATTCATTCTTTCTTCTGTTCTTACTCGTCTGTACTCTTTTTTACTGTCCATTTTATTGATCTTGTAATTCCTATCATAGATTGTAAAAATTGGAAGATGGTCACTTATGTGGTTAACCAGGAGTCCACTTACAGTCTTATTTTCAATGTCATTTGCAAAAATGTTGTCTATGAGAGTTGCACAATGTGATGTAATCCTGGTAGGTCTAGTAATTTTAGGGAATAGATTCATACAGTGCATTGTGTTTATAAATTCCTCAGTGGTTTTATGTTTATTTGGGTTTAGCAAATCAATATTGAAGTCTCCACAAATGAAAACTTTTTTGCGAGCTATTTCAATAAATGTTTCTTCTATCCAGTCTTTAAATGTCTCAATACTACTACCTGGAGCTCTGTATATACAGCTAATGATTACATTTTTACTTTTTTCTTTACAAATTTCAACTGTAATACATTCTAGTACATTATCAATCACCATCGTCATCTTTTCCACCACATTAAATTTCAAGGATTTGTCCACATACAAGGCCACTCCTCCTCCTCCTCCTTTGTTTCGCCTAGTTATAAATGTGAATTCATAACCCTCCAGTTCAAAGTCTGTTCCTTTTTCCATATTGATCCAAGTTTCTGATAAGGCAATGACACTAAATGGATGTGAAAACTGGTTAAGATATTCTTTGATATGACTAAAATTAGCATAGAGACTTCTACAGTTAAAGTGGATAATTGATAATTTATTCTCAGTTTTAATCCTCTGATTGTAGTCTTTATTTGTATAGTAGCAGCAATTGTTATTGTTAGATGAGAAAAAGTTGTTGTCTGGATCTATTTCATATTCCAAGTCGTGTGTATTGTGATCCATATAGTTAAATGTTTTCAGTTCCAATTGATCATATTCTGCAACTGTCTGACTGATGCAGCTGATTCTTCCAGATGTATCTGAGTTCTTCCTTCCAGTGTGTGTCATAAGTGAGTGTGTGGTTGTCTGTTACCTTGTTTGCCGTCCAGATCGTGTTGCTCACTGATATTTTTCGAGATCCGCCATATTTTTAATGGTCAGAACTTTGGCTTCCTCTGGTGATCTGTTTAGTTTAATGAATATTTTGCAGTTCGTCGTCCAAGTGCCTTGGATTTTTCCCAGCTTCTTAAGGTGTCGCGCTTTTTTGGCTATTTCAGCGTTGTGTTTGGTTAGATGTTCATTGATAAAGACATTAGATCCTTTTAATTTTCTTCCTTGTTTCAGCAGCGTAATCTTGTGCTTTCGATTTACAAACCTTAATATAATAGCCGGTATGTTGCCGTTCCTCCTGGGAAGAGGGTGGCATGCTTCGACAGAGTTACAGTCCAGGGCAATCCCTTTGGACCGCAGGAAAGCAGCCACCTGTTGTTCCGTGGAGCTAATGTCAAGCTCTCCAGGTTCCTCGTTGCTGTCAGCGGTCACCGCCTGAGCGTATGACCGGGGTTTAATATGGAGCCCAGTGATGATGACGTCGTTTATCCTGGAGTATTGTTCCAGGTCAGCGACCTTACTTTCCAGGTATGCAATCTTTTTATCTTTTTCGGCATTTTGGATGCGGAGGAGCTTTACCTCCTCCACAATTTCAATGATATTTTTCTGCTGCAACCTGATAGTAGAAATTTCCTCCATTATGAAGTCAAGGGACTTTTTAATGTCCTCGACTTCCTCAGCTGTCGGTGTCCTCTTCGGCCCCATTTTATCTGGTTACCCTGGTAGCAGGTTCGGTCAGCTGATTCCTCAGTCAGCTGTTAGCCTGGTAACGCGTTGGCTAGCCTGCAATTACCTCGTTAACTCCGTTAGTCCAGTCCAATATCCTGTATCAAAGTCGTAATCCAGACAGGGTTGTACCAAAAGTTCCAACAATGTGAGTAGTCTTTGCCCAGACTTGGAAGCTACTTGCTAAACAGTAGTGAAACAGTGAACCCAAACCAGAAGAGACCTTTACCTTCAAAGTGAAGTTTGAGTCTTTTGAAACATGTTGGTTTTAGCAGAAAATCGCAACTTGTACTTAGAGGGTGAAAATCCTCTGTATCTGGTTTGCATCACAGTTTTTCAGGTTTCACTGCCATTTGGTGGGTAGTCAGCAAGTGTTTACAGACAAGTCGACCTCTTGGAGCAAACTGTGGGCAACCATGGCTAAGAACCAAAGCAATGGCGATGAGGGTTTTAACTCAGAAACCTCTGGCAGCCTCTTGCCAACTGGTTAGGGGAATGCACATTTTTCCTAGCGACCGGAGGTTGCCAGGGGGTTGCCAACTGGTCTCTAGGCCTGTGTGAGTGAAGCCACAGAACGGTTAGGGCTAGGGTAACCATCTAACATTTAAAAGACATACAGTAAGAGAACACTGAATCACCTTCATTTGAAAATGTTTTAATTATGATGTAGAAACAGTAGAAAAATGCATAATATTGCACATAATCACTAAATTGCACTTTTCCAAGGTACAGATCTTTGCATGGAGATTGTTGACCTGAATAATGTAATCTACAGTGTAATCTAACAATGGGAGGCCAGTGTGAGTCTTCCTGACAATTCTTGTACAATTCCATTCAATTATTTACATGACAGCTGCTGTTATGAAGTGACTAGAGAAATTTAATAAATGCCTGCTTTATAAAAGCGTGCAAGTTTAGTGTCATTGCTACATCATCGGTGTTTTAGTTCTGTTTTTTTCCCCTAGTTGACCAAAGCTGGTGGACACAAGTCTTTTCTGCTGTAAGATTGCTACCATTACTTCTTTAGCACTGTATATAGCCCTTCTGCTCTTGCTGCAAGTTCAGTGCACAGTTGTTTGTGTGGGTTGGCGGACATGTGTTTGGCGTTCAAAAGTTTTTTTTTTCCCATTTTACTAAATTGATGAGGATAAATAAATGTTACAAAACAACAGTTGGATTGTTAAAGTAGCTAACTGGACATGAGACAAGTGGCTTAAAATGTATTTGTTTCAAGATTTCACATCTTTGCTGTGACTGAGAGCCAAGACAAACTCTTGGACTCAAGAGAAATGTCAAAATAGCTTTTACTTTCTGTCTGAACTGTTAAACAAAACAAGCCAATAAAGAAATACTCAAAATAAAAAGCAAACAGTGTTATCATAGAAAATACTCTGCCATACAAGTAGTCAAAACATTATATATGCTGTTTAAAAAAGTCTAACCCAGAATACTGTATTTTTTATCTATTGTACCTGCTTCAAGAGGAGCGGCCCAAACATACATATTTTTAAAAATTCATTTCACAGTACTTTGCTATAAAGATGAAGATATTCCAAAGTATACACTCTGAATATTTCGTGTCACTCCAAGAACAGAAAATGACAGAATGACTAAAGCAAAGATGGTCAGTTGCACCATAAGCTTAATAAAAAGCTACAAAAGAGAGAAAGAGATAAAGGTGTTACAATAAGAGGAAGGACAAGGAGGAGTTATTAGCAAAGGCAAGGAGATGTTCTGTCAGACAAACAAATTACACAGTATGCTAACAGATAAGGAGGAACAGGAGGGGATAGTAGGGGTTATAAGAACAGCGCTGACATAAAGTCATATAGCGTTTCAGTCTTTTACACATGCTTCTCTCAAAAGTCAAATGTTTGTGCTTTCAGGAAGTGGGGGATGGGGGGCTGATGTCCGTTTAAAGATTAGAGCTTCACCCATTAAAAGACCCTCCACATGGCTCCTCCTCTTGTTGCCAAGCAATATACTCTAAGGGGAAAAGACCAAAGTGCATTGCATTCATTGGAAGGTGAAACAAAGAGATTTCAATATAAAGTGAGAGGTGCATTGAGCCAGTACGTGAATAACGGCCATTTTTACACAGATTTTAAAAATATATGCGCAAAAATGTATGTCAAAGCTCACCTAGTTTTTGCAGATGTGTGTCGATCCTGTCCAGCAAACATGCCAGAAAAGGTAAGACTGAATCTAAAATGTTTTTATTTTTTATTTTTTTGGTCTTAAGTCCCCAGGTGACATGGTGTGGAATCTCAACACAGAACCTTAAATCACGTGGTTTCCATTCCCATGTGTTGATTACCCCATCTGAATATTCCTTCAGCAATTTTGAGAATAACAGGGGTATTAACGTGCCCAAGAAAATGGTCGTTTCCAAAGGCTTCAGGTTTTATTTAGAGGAACCATAGTTTCCATCGAGCATGCTTTTTGGATTCTGTCTTCGACTTGCGTTTCGGAGTAGATGTGAAAACTTCATTGGAGTAAGGCAGAGCAGGGCACTGTTGGCTGTCCAGGGGACAAAGTCTCTTCATCAGAGGCTGTAGCTTGTCCTCCTGCAGCTTAAAGTCCAGCTCGACACTGTAACACAAGCATATCAGGTAGAATTACGAAATATTTCAGTTTATTTATTGTAATTCTTCACTTAAAGTAATGCTGGAAAAAATCATCTGTTCCATTTAAAAAGTTAGTGGTCTGTAAGTTGTGTGGCTATAATATTTATGACTCAGGTTTTGACTTATTTTTTTATGTTAGTAATCCATAAAAATCCACGGCCAGATGGAGGCAGGGAGGGAGGCCGAGGTTCAAATGCACTGACAGACACCCTGGCAGCACATATTAGTTGCGGCACATATCCATATTTCTGAGACGACTCTGAGTAATAGAGTTCCTCTACTTCATCTTTGCATTTTTTAATGCATACAGTCAAAGGGCTTTTAGATTATATTGGAATGAATAGATTATATTGGAATAATAAAAAAAAAGAGACGGAATGTGGGTTGCTCCTGACATCAGACTTTCACATCCACAAGTGTAATCCCAGGCCGGTCATCGTCTGATTTCGTTCCGACACCATAGTTCAACCCTCTCTCTGATTAAATCTCTCAGGCCTGAGAGGAATGTGGGGATTAATCCCATCCAAATGAAACCACTGAGAGGCCAAGCAGACCCTGATTAACTGCATGTATTCAAGCAGGAGATAAATGCACCATTATACGCCATCTCCTTTCACTTCATTGCTATTGATTTGTAGAGGGCATGTATTTATTCTTAGGGCATGCGATAAATTCTGAAGGCATCATAGTTAAAATCAAAGATAATTAATCTCTGTACCTGCGACAGTGATACTCTGCAGCAACCCTTACCTGGTAATCGAATGTTAAATTGCTTTTTGGTTTGGAGTTTCTTTTTTTTATTCATCCTCATTTTCTTTTATCGCTAAAATTGCTCAACACGCTGCTTTTAAAAGACTCAGGGAATACTACGACTTACAAAGCTCATTCATGTCAAAGTAAAGAGGATTATTGGGTGAGAGAACTAGAGCTGCCAAAGGAGATGACATCCGACAAGTCAAGGTCAAACATGAGGTCCATTCCTTGTCTGCATGCAGAGAAACTGACGGTAAGGTGCAAAGCCTGGCCCAATTTGGTAAGCGCTTTGATGGGCAGTGTAATTAGTTGCCTAAAGGATATGCTCTGCTCATATTGACATAATGAATCCTGGGAACTGTCCTTACCCTTAAGATAAGTGTCAGTTATGAACAGTGCTCTATTAAAGCCTTCAGGGGGAGAAACTGGATGGATGTCTGGATAGTAGTTTGGCAGGTCTGAACTTCCAATGAATCAATATGTTAAATTTAATGAAAAGCAAGCAATAAGGAGTTTCTAAAATCTAACATCATTATTAATACCAAAAATATATTTTTAAGCATGTGCTCTCTTAGTTGCACTTTTTCTTATTTCCACTGGAAACGAAAGCTAGCAATTGCAGGTCTCCAAAATACTGAGTCCCTCACAAAGGGAAGACTATCCTCTATCTTTCTAAAACTGCTGCTTCTAGCAGTATGCGATGAGCATCTCTTATTTATATCATCCATTGCTTCGTTTCCTCTCTGTTATCTCTATTTGTATCTTTTGTTTTATGTTAAAAACTTTTACAAGTGCTGTTTAAATAATGTTGACTTGACAGAAAGCAGAGCAGAACAGCGAAACACAGAATCGCCTCAGAAATTATTAAACAATTAATCACTTGGCAGATCACTACAATTACTGCACGCTGTGGACAAATGCCTCTATGGGAAGCCAGAGGCAGCGCCGTACGATGCGGATGGCACTGGGGAGCAGGTGCTTCAGCAAACAAAAAGCCCTATATCTAAGATCATCTCTGTACACAACAGATTGAAGCGGCTGGAGACAGGGAAACTTTTCTAGGGCATTCACCAAAGCAGATTAATCATCTCTTTAGCTATGCAGTGTGAGTAGCTGTTGCTCTGATCAGTGGCGAGCAGTTTGTTTGTCTGCGGTCGTGGTGTGCTGAGCACCATTCAATGATTGTTGCTCCTGGGAGGGATACTGCAGCCGTGAGATGTCTTTTTAGCATAGCACAGTCTATTCATTCAGCAGTGTACACCTGCTTGCTTCTATTCTCTGTTCTTTCTGCTGCTGGCACCTTTCAATGTAAAGTCATTTCCCCTCCTATGATTTCCCCTTCAGCCATTCACAGTTCAAACTCTCCACTTGACAAAATGAGCGGTTCAGGCCCAGCAGTGTAACATCCTCAGAACTGCATGATGGGGCATCATAGATAAATCACCAGAGAATGACAGTCGTTTCCTCTGCTGACAGGCAACAGTTGAAGCAGAAACTAACTTCCCACAGGTTTACTACAGTAAATGACATGTAGAAAGTCTCTCCCTGTCATGTATATCGGAAATAAAAGCCTCTGCTGTTGTGCTACACTGTTTTCTGCTTCAAAGATGCATGGAAAAATAAAAATAAAAACAATCTAATTAATGAGCATAGAACAGGCAATCTTGACAATTGTTCAACAAAACAACCACAGCTCCGCTATCTCAGCATGGGACACAAGTGCTAATTAGCTCCTTGCGTCTCATCATATTGAACTGCAGTTGCTTTTTCCTGAACTTAACTGTTCTTCAAAGTCATTGTTAGTTCCAAATTGGAAACACTACATTATATACTTTTGTTTCAAATGCTGGGTCTTAGTCAACACAGCGGTGGCAGGAATAGAAGCTGTTAATGCTTTGATCTGAGCATGTTTTTTCTGATATGGGCTTCCTGCTGTAGTCTAGGTTGACTCAGTGGTAGGCCTCATATAATTTGCAACTGATGCTCTTGTAAATCCTCTTTGAACACACGCAGGTAAGTATAGCAAGAAAATATAAAGCGTTGAAGCTGTCTGCATCTCTGAGTTGAGTTATTTTTGTTGTGTAAAGGCTTCATGTTTTTGATTCTCTGTGGTATTTCCTTGAATGAAGAGTTAATAAAGAGGACAACAAAAGGCTATCTGAGCTAGCAAACCTGCTAACTGCTAGTAGCTAGGTATCCATTCATCTTCTTCCCTCTATCCAATTCAAGGTCACAGGAATGCTGGAACCTATCCCAGTGAAAGGCGGGGTACACCCTAAACAGGTCGCTACTGTAGTGCAGAGCTAACAGCCATTCACACTCACGTTCACAGGCTGCTAAAGTTGTGGGAGGAAGCCGGAATACCCAAAGAGAACAGAGACACATGGAAGTCCACAGGCCCCAGCTGATTGGTGGATTCAAACTGAAGCCCTTCTTGCTATAAGGGAACATGCTAACCACTGCAACACTGTACTGCCCAAGCTACGATACCACACAGCTAATAAGCTATCATAGTGTCCTCCATTTTGGACCTGTTCAAAACATGCTGCTTTCCAAATTTCCAACGGTGCGATTGCTATAAAACAGACAAACACACACGTATAGATATACACACACAGAAAGAAATAATTAGTTGATATCCTGCCCTAATTTGTAAGTTTGCTCACTTACAAAGAAATGTACTACATTATGGTAGTTTGATTTTAATAAAGAGACAACCCTGTAATTGTTTTGTCTATAGACATAGCCTCTCTAGCGTTTCTTTACTTGCCTTTACTTGCCATATATATATATATATATATATATATATATATATATATACGTACATACATACATACATACATAAATACATATGCCATCTTTGTTGCAGTGATAAGTAAGATGCGGCATTATACAAAGAGTGGGAGAGCGAGAGCTGAAGCCTAGATAAGATGCACAGATTGACTACCTCATCTCAGCATCCACTAGAGTGGTTGAATTTATTGGATGCGTTGGATATGCTGGAGCACTCTGAGCTCAAGCATTTCAGCGGCTGATAATCCAGGTTTCACTTCCAGCACACAGTTACTAGTTGTCTAAATTTGAGGGGTAATTGGTCCCAACTTGCTGTTCTTGCCTGGTTCTAATTTTCCTCACTGTACCCAAGCCTTTCTTATCAAAGTGTCACATAGAGTAGTTTGTCCGGCATCGTGATTGCAGTTGTTTTAGCAGCAGATTAACTCAGCAGATTAAAAAACAGGGATGCTGTGATGGGATCATTCAGCCGTTTGAATAATGAGGTAGTTTGAGGAGACAAGGCAAAATACACTTGAAGGTAAAGAATAAAGGGATAAAGAAAACAATACTGTCTTTGAAAATTTGAGCTTTCCTGGTTAACAATAAATACTATTGCAGAATGACATAGTTCCCCAATACCTGCCTTCAAACTATAGTTCTGCACCAGAACTAACCAAGTTAGATTAACCAAAAAACAACAACAAACAAACTAAATGTAATGATATAGTGCACAGATGAAATGATAATCTTCCGTTTTACCGTCACTCTGCAGAGTGCATCATCATTGCAGCTTTATTACCATATACTGCTTGCTTTGGTTTACTGACAATAGGCTGAAGACAATGTTTTTGCCATTTAATTTTTCTTAGAGTTTGTTAATTAAGCCAAGTTGCTTCGCTGACATATAGAAATGCCACAACTTTGTCTTATCGAGATACCATCAGTGAACTAAAAAAGAGAAATTATGCTCTACAGTTCAAATTGCTCTTCTATGCAGAGGCCTTCCTGCTTCACACTTAGATACTTGGGCTGCATAATGGACCAAATTTTAATCTTGATCACGATTTTAGCTTCCCACAATTAAATGAGCATGATCAAGCGATATTTAAAATGCTGCTGCTCTGCCAATTAAAATGCAATGCAAAAGCAAATCAAGTTCTTCCTAAATCACTGCCTGACCATGTGTCTTTATGTGTCAGTCACAGGAGATCCCTCCACTGCGCAGCTTGAAGATTCCTGGACTAGCCTGGGAGACTAGTCTGTAGTTAAAATGAATGAAAAGGCCTGTCTAGTCGATAAAGAAACAAATCGACATACAAACTGCAGTATAAAGGCTTTACCGCAAGAGATCACCTGTAATACCATACATACACTCACATCTGTTCAGCTGGGTGCTAATGATAAAAAGTGAAGCCAGAATAATAATCATAATAACAAGCCCTCACTTGGCAGCAACTCAATGCAATTAGGCAAGTAGACACGATCAAGACAGCCTGCTTAAATTCAAACCGAGCATCAGAATCAGGAAGAAAGGTGATTTACGTGACTTTGAACATGCCACAGTTCTTGGTACCTGAATGGCTGGTCTGAGTATTTGAGAAACTGCTAATCTACTGGGACATTTCATCTTCGATGTTTACAGAGAATGGTCTAAAAAAGAAAAACTAGTTTGTCTAGTGAGAAACCCAAATAATTTAAGCTGATAGGAAGGCAACAGTAACAGCTTGTTCCAAGTTTTCAGCAAAACACCTCTGAATGCATCACTGAATTTGTCACATTGAACTTTGATAGGGTACAATAGCAGCAGACCATAGTGGTGCCATTTCGGTCAGTGTAAAAGAAGAAACTGAGGCTACAATTTCACAAGATCACCTAAACTTGGTAAGAGGGATAAAAAAACATTTCCTAGTCTGATGAGTCTTGATTTCTGCTCTGACATTTGGATGATGTGATCAGAGTCTTGCATAAACAACATGAAAACAGGGATCAACCCTGCCTAATATCTATTTTTTTAGACTTGCGCTTTTGGTGTAATCGTTTTTTTTTTATATTTTCTTGGCACACTTTGGGCCACTTATTACCTGCAAGCATCGTTTAAATGCCACTGCCTGCCTCGCTGACCATGTCCATCCCTTTATGACAACAGTATATCATCTTCTGATGGCTGCTTCCAGGAGGATAACTCATCCTATCAAAAAGCTCATATCATCTGAAACTGATTTCTTGAACATGACGATGAGTTCACTGTGATGGCCTCCACAGACATCACATCTTTGTCCAAAAGAACACATTTGGGATGCGGTTGAACAGGAGATTCACTTCATGCATGTGCAGCTGACATATCTGCAGCATCTGTGTGATGCTTTCATGTCAACATGGGCCAAAATCTCTGACTGTGTTTTTAGCAAATTGTTGAATCTATCCCAAAAGAATAAAGGGAGCTCTGAAAGCAAAAGCAGGTCAAACCTGTTACTAGAAGTGTAACTAATAAAGTGTCTGGTTAGTGTATGTACCTAGAAGGATGAACAAAAGATGATATATGTTTACAAATCTGTCTTTGTCTCAGTTCACATCTTGAATGAGTCCATGATGCGTTCTTCATCATAATATTGCAAAATTCATATACATCTTTACATTTATAGACTTGTAGTAATGATCTATTAATAGAATAATAGAAATGACAGATCTATACTACTCTCTGTAAACCTCTTAAAACCAGAGGATGTTCAATTATTTAGCATTTATTGTTTTTCCCGTACGTTCCATGTAGGATTTATGGGGTGAAGTCTATGGACTAGCTTAGACAACTTCAGCTTCATTTCTCTTCGCACAGACTTATATGCCTCAACCTATCCCACCATCTGCTATTTCAACCCCTCCACCACCCGAATATCTATCTGTAGGCTCCAGGGGATGTTTGCTTATAACTCCCTAGTCTGAATGTGTCTGAATAGAGGGAGAGATAGAGATGAGCTTAGATGCCAAACTCTGTTTTCGCTACTTAATTTTAAATATAAGTTGTCTCACTAAAATTTAAAGATTATGGAACTGTAACTGGAGGGTGAAGGTATATATTACTTATATTATTTGATTATATGTTACTTTGTCAGCAATGTTAGTATTGCTAGTATTGTGAATATGCCAGTATTGCAAAGTGCTAAAACACAAAGAACAAATACAAACATCGTTTGAGGGAAATAGTGACTTTGGCATTCATTTAGTGATAAAAGGAGATATAAACTTCAGAAATTTAAATTGTTATTAAAGATCACCAATAACTAACTAATTTAATCTGACAGTAAACTGGTTTTTCATTTTACTTGAACTAAATAATGACTGCATAGTGTAGTGGCTATAGAGTAATACAAGCCTTATTCATTCAATGTAATCCTGTCAGCCGCAGCACACAAAATTCAAGCTTAATTTAAAAACCGAAACAATAGGAGGATAGCACTTGTGTTTTCCTTGGCACCTAGATTTTCTGCAGATTTCCAGAAAGTATTTCCTAGAATAACTAAGAAGAGCCTTCCCAAAGAAGGAGAATCATAGAAAGAAAACATGAAGCAAGAGAGAGCTCCAGGGCTTGGCGGGGTTTACAAGACAATCAGCTGCCTGTATTTCTACTAGATCAGTATGAGACAAAATCTTCCTACTTATTAGCCTAATAAAACTGTTTTTAAATTACAAAATGATCCACACTTTCCAGGGTTTCTCATATTTACTGATTTTTTTTCTGAGGTTGTTTACTCCTCTCTTTGAAGAAAGATGACTCAGTTCTTTTTTCCTCTTCCATTTTCTAGCTCAGTGAATTTGAGTGGAAAGAGGAAGAGGGCAGTGAAGTGTTTGGGGGAAGACAACAGTTCTTCTCTTACCAGCCAGTTGGGTCTTGTTTAATTTGATTTCTTTAGGTGCTATACAAATGCATGGATGAGTAGTGTGTGTCCTTCCCTGAAGACCATCTGTTTAAAAACTGCAAAAACTTAGCCTGGCATGCACAATCCCTTCCAGGATCAATAAATGAGACTGAAGGCTCCCTTCAGGTCAGATGTAATAAAGATAGCCTTAAAATTCTAACTGCTGACACCTATCAATTTACCATACGTGTGAATGAAATTAAAGTCTAATAATCTGCTGAGAAATGGGGTTGAACTCAATTTTCTTCTTGAAGTTCTTTTGGATTTGAATGACATTTTATTCTGTTCTCTATCAAGATACTCTTACTGCTTCAATAAAGTTGAAGCCAGTCCATGACTGATACTGTACCAGTATGTGTTTTTCTACCCAGGTATGCTTTAATTGTATTGGCAGGGTGTTTAGGATCCTTGTCTTGGTGAAAACTGAAATCGATGCCAATCAGGTGTTTTCCAGATGCTGTTGCGTGGGGGGTGAAATTTCTGACAGAACTTTTTTGTGTTCATAATTTTTATACTTCTGTAAGACCTGTCGTAAGACCTTGTGTAATTTGGCGCTCCCCAGCCTTTTATCGCTGTTTCCCTTTTATGCCTGTCAAACTGTGTCTTTTGACATTTTTTATACATTAAACTTAAGATATGGGAGCAAGCTGTGCGTTTTTGTGACAGGCTGCTACCAATAAAGTGCCTAAAGATAAAAATGTAAAATAGGGTTGTCTGTTATGTGTAGACACAACCCTGGCATGTCCCTAGAGTTAGGTGCCTTTTTTATGTTTGAATGATTCACAGGTCAGGCAAAAATATATTCTTAAGTACAAGAAATAGACTGAAAATGAACGAAAAAGCAAAGAAAAACTTCAAAACCTCTTTAGAAAGGCTGGAGAAGTGTTGTTCAAGACCACTGTATAGATATGAGGGGTGACTCTGGACTTTTGCAAAATGTTAGATGTGATAATTTGAATGAAATATAAATCTGCAATTGCACAAGCAATATCTTGTGTTTTTATCAAATGTTAAGCATATGCAAACTGGTGATGTGAATGTGACACTGTTGAATGCCAGTCCAGAACTAATGTGTTTTTTTTAAAGGGCCTTTTTGTTGTTGTTTGTTATTTTTCTTCCTCTAGTAGCCTACATGTAACTAAGTTCCTGTTTTTAGGTCCTGTCACCACAGTCCGGGCCAACTTGACACAATGCACTCTTCAAATAAGCAGAGTTGGTATGATTTTGCAGGAAATGTTACACAAAGAGAAAATCCGGTCCAAGGCAGTGTTAATTCTTTGTCCAAATCACTTTCAAATATTCCTGGTGTTGTAAATATTAGGAACATATTCAAAATAATTCAGAAGATCAGTGGAGTATAAATGGGCTACCAACATTATCTTATGTATAGAGTCTATTGTCCAAAAGGGGAAGTATGAAGCAGAAGTGGGAAGGAACATTTCCATATGGCAACAAACTTTTATATATATATATATTTTTAAAAAAAGGTAAAGTTGAAATCTGCAAAAAATGTGATGGTGTTTTTTTCGTTTGTTTGTTTTTTAAGCTTCTTTGACTCATGCCTATATGAAAAAAACTGGGAGGTCTCAGAGGTCAGTGTGTTTTCTGGGGATAAGAGCATTTTCCAAACACTTTCATGTTTCACAATTTTGGAGAACAAGGTAACAGCGAGTTGTAGCAGTAGACACTTTTAGATAGAAGTGACAAATGACACGAGTGGATTTTCCTCATGCTTCTGAGACATTTTTTTTACACTTAGAACGTATGAGAATACATACACTTTGGACTCGGAAGAAAGCATTCGGAGTTTCCAAGTATGTTTTATTTGAGCTCCTCACATACTCTGTGATGGGATCACAGTATTTCCTACTTTATATACAACTCATTTCCCACTGTTGTGTATTGTTACTCATTCTGTCATACCAACTCGTATATTTCCCAGAAATCTCTGCAAATAATATTGGAGCCATCATCCACTGTATTGTAAAACAAAGCAACACCCAATACACAGCACTGTCAGCGGTATTACATCTGTACTTCTTCCGTGACCTTGATGTGTATTTTATGATTCCTCTCTTCTGAATTCCATTTAATGTCACACCTAAAAGATTTGACTTTAACATTTTCAGTACTCTTCAGATTTTCTGCCTCAGTCAAACCACTCTAGATGCAATGTTGTGCATACAGTATATTTGATTTTGCATTTTCTGGACACTAATGCATGACTGCGCCAGATGAGTCTCGTAAGGACCCCTTTCAAATTGATTCAATGCGTTGTACAGACAGTGCAAGAAGCCCACCTGTAAATGATGCAGGCGCTGTTTCGACAAGTGTCACAATTTGCTGTGTCTTGTCCTGTTCGGTAGGAGAGCCTGTGAAGGGAGAGATGGAAAGATATACGTGAGCTCCAGTGACAGGCTTCGCCTTCATATTTCAACACCTGTGGGCATCGGCTATCACACAGATTTGCTCAGGTTTGTTTTCACTCAGGGTTGCTCTTTGCTAACAGTTGAAAATGCAGCGGGGATTTTGATCCTGCAGTTCTCTCAGATTTGGCTACGTAATCAAGCGTGTAGACTTGCTGATTTAACATAATAGGATTACCTTGCTTTGCCATGACATACTTTGAATTGTCTATAGGCAATAGGAGGAAACAACTAAATGCAGCTCTTGTGTAATAAAAAAAATCGATATCTTTACATTATGTGCTACAGCACACAGTACATCTTTCCCATAAAGGTCAACTTGTTACAGACACACTTTTTCAAAATGCAATAAACAGCACTGTATCTGCTCCGTTTGTGGCTGAGGTGTATTGCCCCCAGGCTGTGTTGTCTGTTGTTTTTATGTTGGAAGCCCTCTGCAAACACCAGCTGCAAGCCAGGTGGCACATAAGGCTCATACAAAATGTGCACATGCTAAAGAGGACACACTAAATATCCAATGACTTTTGTTAGTGTGGCGTTCTCTGACTTTCATTAGTTTCTGTTTCATCATTTGAGTTTAGATGAGCATGCAGGTGGGCTTTTTGTTATTGGCAATATGTCGCTGAATAGACTGTTGGACCGCGTGGGATGGGAATGATAGGATATTTTGTTTTCGAGCCACACATGTAATTGCTTGCTGTCACGCTAGCCCTTTGTACCTGATGGATGACACGGGGAAGAGCTGCACCTCAAATGTTCACCGTGACATGAAAGGTGACCTCATCGGAGGAGACAGAAGGGCTTCTTCATGGATCGAAAATGCTGATGGAAGCTCAAGGTCACTGAGTTCATCCATCCTGCCCTGTTCTCAAGTAAAGTCTCTTTGAACAGCTGTGAGCAAGGGCAGTAACTGACTACACAGAAAAAAGATCTACTCTAGTGCTACACTGCTGCCTAGGTTTTCATGTACTCCCATATCATTAAAAAGAGTTGCTTTAATAATAAAAGTGTATTAACCTAAATTTACAATCAGTGCATGTGCTCAGCACAACACCCCTTTTTGTATTCAGTGTCTAATGTTCACGCTTCACTGTTGTGATTCTGTATTAAACCACAGTGACACAGAAAAGATCTTCATAGATTTTTCATGGAAAAAACAAAAACAACCAAAAAAACCAAAAAAAAAACGGCACCTTTGAAAGTCTTTCTTTAAGCCGACTGCTTGTTGGCACAGATTCACTGCTGTGTTGTTTGCCCACGTCAGCTGTCCTGGGATATGTCCTGGCCTCATCATTCTAGTTTCACTACACCCCCCTGCCTACGTGCCTGCTGCTCTGCCTGCCTGAGAAATGCATAACATGCGAACAGAAGCTTCACTAGGTCAAGCCACCATGTTTCAAATGCCACTTTTTATATACAGTGTTATTCTGTGTTCTACACACATCTTTGTGTGGAGAAATGAAAGTGTTTCCTGAACAAGGCTGGGGAAGTGACTTTCGGAACTGTATGAAGCCAGCAGACAAATATTATAACAGTTAGATTAATATAAGAGAAAAATACTGAGCTATATATTCTGACTGTTAATATGGGGTTTTTTTGTGTTTTTTTTTTTAGCACATTCATAAGTGTTTAACAATAAGCATGACATGTCACTGAGGTTAAGGTCTGGAAAACCATAAGAGAAGTGAAACATGTGGCATTGATGGGACTTCCTCTTCATAGGCTGTCATTGAAAAGTATCCAGAATAAACTGTGATATCATGAAAATTAAGAAGATGTGAAACAGATCACGGGGAAATGCATCAATCAAAGCTCCTACTGTACTTTTGCATATTTTTGGTTTATGTTTGGGATTGTCTCATGGAACAGATGACCCAGAGAAAGTAAAATCCCCTCCAAAAAAAAAAATAATAATTTTTTTTTTGCCATAATGTTATTTCCAGAGTAAACCGTGAAGTCGCTTCTCAAAAACACTTTACTTTTGCTGAAAAGTAAATAAAAAGTGAGTAGATTATTCTAACACCTTGCTAAAACCACAAATGACATACAGTACAGGTTTAATAAAGAGCAGACATTGTGTTGGACATTATATATGCTGGTTAAAAAAGGGGGAAACTTTAAGTTGCTTTTTGGTTCAAGGAAGCATAACTGACACAAACAACACAAAATAAGGATAATAGTTTTGTGTCCCGTAACTGCACTTCTCTAATAACACTCGAGCACAATGCTGGAGCACAGCACAGTGAAATCACTACAGCAGGCACAGTTTTGTGAAGATGAAAGGCAACGTGTTATGAGGCTGTACTAATTGGGCCTTTAAAACCAAGCTCCTCAGAGTCACACCAGGGTGCCTTGTTCACCACTGGATGTGGATGAAACTTAAATACAATTTGCTTTGTGTTGTGATAGAGCACAGGTTTTTACAACTGTGCTGCTGTGAAAGTGACTGAAGGACTAATGGCATTCCCATCAACTACAGTTGAACTTTCTGTTTAATGCCAAAAGTCAAGTGTTACCACACCTAAGAGTAGTGCAAGTTCATGCTTCCCAATAACACCGTTCACATTTCTTAAAAACACACCAGATATTGTTTTCCTCTCGTTTTTTACTTTTAAAATATTCAGAGATATATTGTTCTAGAAACCTCTTAGTCACATCCATATTTTTGAAGAAAATGTGCATTCACACTGATAGCTATTGCAAAATGTGATTCACCAAGATCTTGGGTGGCATAGTGTTGATAGTCAAAAAATTATGTGTGGAACACTGTAACCTCAATGGCTGTGCACTTGGCTACACATCAGATAGTGACTGACATCCAAACAGAAGGCAGTATAAGGATGATATACTTGATGATATACTATATAGGTTTCATGTGGAGCTTTCACAAACATTTCACAAACATTTTCACTGTAAACATTACTCTACTCACCCCTCTCTCTGAGCTTCACCTTTCTCCAGCTCCTGAATAACTCCAAGAAGGACCTTGATGGTCTCCTGGCTTGAACTGATGAGACTCTCCATGGCCTGCAGCTGTGCTTTGATATCCTTGTCTCCAGATAAGGTTATTATCTGCTGGCTGCTCCCGATGCCCGTGGCTCCTAGAGGAAAGCCCTCGTCACCCCCATGTGTTCGCTGGAGTTTAGAGGAGGCTGACACATGCCTTGTCCGACACTGCCCTTGCGACTTTAAAGAACATTTGGCACTATGGGGAAGTGTCTGAGACTGCTGCTCATTTAGCTGTGTATCCTTTTTCCGTTTACAGCTCACAGAGGGGCTTCCTAAAGACTCCACCTGTGTCAAAGAGTTCCATGCAACAGGGCCTGTGCCCTTTGGCTTGTCCTGCGAAAACTCTGAGTCAGCTAGCTGGCGCTTTGAGGAAGTGCCGGCATCCATGTCTTCTTTGGGTAATCCTTTGTGTTTGGTCCTTGTCCCACAAACCTTGTATTCTGGTTCACTTTTGGAAGGAGAGCTGGTAGGATGACCCTCTTCTGAGAAATGTGAGGGTCCATCCACACAGTTGGCACTGGAAAGCAAATCCTCTGTATCACTGCTGTCATCAGTGTGGTGAAGCAGTGCTTTTGTCTGCCCCACAATCTTACCCTTGTACTTAGATGACTCCCCAGTAGGTTGTCCATCATCTCCTACTGCTTTTATGTCACTCAAAAATCCATTGTTTTGTCCTCTGTACTCTTCCACCAAAGCAGCATGTTTAAAGGTGTGTCCTTTTTTCCTTTCAAATGGGAAAGTCTTGTACCGTTTTGTAAGATCTGGTGAAGTCTGGACACCAGTACTCTTGGTCACGTTAGGAATAGATCGCCGGGCAGGCATTGTCATGTACTTTCTGTGGGTAACTTTACAGGAAATGGACCTGGAGCGTCTGGCACGATGCTCTTTCTGAGCTTCGCAGATATCCTTAAAACGCACTTGTAAAGCCTTGTTTCTTTTTTTCACCTGCTGTTTGCCAGATTCGGAGCCGGACTGTGCGTCAATGCTGTGTGAGGGAACTGTTTCTGAATCCGATTCATCTGAATTTGAGAGAACAACGCATTTGGTGTCCTCTTTGCTCACCATATTTCCTGAAACAGCCAAAACAGAAAAAGAGAGAGTGTGTGTTAATCTAGAGGAGACAATTTTTCACATGCGATGACTTTGATAAGATACTGTGGCAGATGGCCTAATGCCTTTCTCCTTTTTTGGAATATAACTTGTAAACCTCCATTAAAGTAACCCAAAACTGAGATTAAAATATTTATTTCTGCTATTTATTTTTTTAATAATAGAAAAAATTAGATAAGCGTATTTTAACTGTAACTAATAAGGACAACTTGAAAAAGACTCCAGTGATTCATGCATGATTCAATACATGTACAAACGGCTTGATATCTTTAAATAAATACAATGAGAACCAGCCAAATATATAGAGAAGAACTATAATACAGTGTTAAAAAGTACATATTTCCTGACAATTTTTCTGTAAAGTTTGCACTTGTAGTGTCTGTATTTCTCAGCATAATAAATAACAATCAAAGTGCTTAATTCATAAGATGCAGCTCATCTACCCGCTGCCATGCTGTACAGGTGATGCACCAATCTGCAACATAAATGTGTTAAACATGGAGGAAATCTGTAAAAATAAGATCAAAGATGATCATATTTCATCTGTATCTGATGACTCAAAAATGGTACTTTTTGTTCTTTTAATAACATTTTTAATATTATGTTTCCAAACACAACAGTGCTGTTGAAAAATCGAACAGGCCAGCGGTGCTCATCCAAAACTGATCCAGAATCTAAAATCAAACTCATTTAGGATACAAAATAACATTTACTTTGCACGTGCCATTTAGTTTTGCACCATCACGACTGAAGCTCGATTAAACTCTCGTTCCGTTGTGTTAATGTTTCTTAATCACACCTCATGCTAACACTTGCAGCCATGACAGTAGCATTTCATAAGCACGGTCCCCTGCCAACTGTTTGATAATTTGCTTCAAGAGACCTTTTTAGAATAATAATTGTGTTCACACTGCTCTCCTTGTTGCTGCTGCCATCATTCAATACTCTGTTTATTGCCTCTTCATTATATCAGTTGTCAGCCTAAATATACACCTCAAGCTAAAAGCACAGTTTTTCTGTTAACTTGATGTCTTACCGCAGTTTAGATGCCAGATCACTGACTTAGATCAGTAACCAAAATATCTGGTAGTTAGGCTAATGTGAAGGCTATGAAATACATTTTAAGTAAGCATCATTAATGTGTTTAGGTTTTGTTTGCTTCATATCAGCGTCAGCCTATAGGATTGCCGAGGCTGCTGTCTGCTACTGCTGCGCCATAGATTCACTTGGGAATGATAACTTTGAATTGCTGCTCTTATTTTTTTATCTTTTGCCTTTTGCTTTACAAATGCATGACACCCCTTTTATATGTCACTGATTTATGTAGCAGTGAAATGGAAATACTTTTATATGGGGTGTTTCAAGTGAAATCTGCTGCTAGTTCCTTGAAAAAGTATTTGAAATAAATATAAACATGAGACTCACATTGAGATGCTCATCTTTTTATTTTTTTTGTTTGCAAATACAATTATCATATTTTTATTCCTATTGGGAAGGCATTCCAATACAAACAAATGGGTTTGCATGACAGCTTGTTTTACTGTTCTTCATATCATAATTACATCTAAACGGCTGTTCTCTGCTTTGCACCGATGCACTCAGCCGCACTCGTTGCCAGCCTTATGCTTACCGTACATCCATGCACACACTCCTCCCGCTATCCACGCTATATAACATTTCATACAACATGTCATTGTGAGCTGCTGCTTTTATGTTGCTTGATAACATTCTCCCCACAACAGTTGGGGGTGTTTTGTTAAGGAATGGTCACAGAGTGGTTGGTGCTTAGCCCAGGGCTTATATATATTCCTCTTGTGGTCTGAGGTTGATACCAGAAGCAATGGTGACACAGCAGCTGTGGCCCACACATATTAAACTCTGCATTAATAGCTAGCGTTAGGCTCCTCCACCTGTATCCACCTGCAGGTCTGAGTCTAAACTCTGTAGGGAGAAATTTATTATCGTCACTCCCTGGTTGCTGCTGTGCCAAGCGGAGTGACGAGGTCAGAGCCTAGAGATGCTCTGCGATCGTATCGGAAATCTCTTTCATGTGAGTCGTCCGTGTGAACTGACCTTCAGATTTTAATGTTTACAGATTGCTGTTTATCACAAATTTAGATTCAATTATATTACTTGAGCATATTTCTGAATGAAAATCACCTATATTAAGTGTGATCCTATAGCACACTATAGAGTGCTATAAAGTGCATATTTCCTAACTGGCTGTGTTAGCATATTGGTAATATTACATAGGTTTATGCAACAGTTTAATAACCTGAACTGAAATGATTGGTTTCCAGCTTTCGATCTGCATTTTTATGTGGTTTCAGGGTTTTTTTTGTTTTTTGTTTTTGCAGTTCCTCAAAATAAATATTTACATCTCGTATCTGTAAAGTGACACTGAAAGAGTGTAATTAATCATTAATTCATAAGATGCATCTCATCTACCTGCTACCACACAAATGATGCACCGGCACTGTAGGCAGATCGATATTTAACTTTCAATTGCGTAACCTCATGCTGCGATACATCGTAAACTGTCTTGATCACACAGAGGAGCTCAAACTGAATTAAAAAACAAACAAACAACCAAATAAATACTACTCTTAATGCCAATCTCTGTGCAAATAAGACCAAATAAGACCAATATGATCAAGTAAAAATGATACATTTTCTGACTCATCTGTGATGAAACACATTTCACATCTAGAACATGAAATATATCAAGCAGCACAAGGAAATGAAATGATGTCTGATATGGCTGAAAGGAAACATCAGAATGAGCTGGTTAATCATTTTTATATGACAAGACAGCACGCGATAAATAAACTCCAATGAATCATTTATTACCACACAAAAGCCAGCTATTCATGGTGTTGCAGCTTCTCGGAAAGTAATCATGTTTTATCATTTAGCGACATTGTAAATCTATCAATGTGATTGTTGTGGTGGGGAAATTTATACTGAAGAGACATTTCCTTACTGTCAGTTTCACTACTCCCAAGAAATTTGTAAAACAAAAAGCATGGGTAGATTGGATTATTGTTCATTTCCCATTCGCAGCTGATCTACAACTACAGTTCATGTGGAGTTACAGTGACATAATGACCAAAAAAGTAATTACAAAAGATTGAATAACTCAGTGTAATATGACTAGCACACATACTTTCTAACGATGGAAAGAGTTTTCCATGTAAGTCGCTCCTGTATTTTATTTGTATATAGAATATAGATCTACTTAAACATCTATATGTGTGTGCTTGACTTTCATTCACTTGTCTGTGAGTGAAAGAACGAGAGACAGAGTGTGTGTGTGAGTGTTAGTGTATTTTGGCCTTGTTGTCACCTTTCAAAGAGAGGCCTTTGCCAGAATCCTAAGAGGCGCATACACACAGATGAACACCAAAGCAGAGAGAGACTGATAACACAAAGCACGAGGGCTTATTTCTTGGGACTTGTGCCATGTGCTTCACCTTGCTGAGTGTCCACTTTAACCTAACCCTCAGCTCTAACTGTTGGTGAAATGGAATATATTTAGAGGACACTATGTTTCATCTTGCTTCCTGTCAATGCTAGAAAACAATACATGCCAACAGCTCTTAGCGTCACTTTAGTCAGTGCGACGCTTTCGGTGCCAAACGAGGAAAAAGAAAGGCAAAAATAAATAAATAAAAGCAGGCAACGAGCTCAGTCTCATTGCACAAAAACAATATGGTCTGCTGTGTCATGAATTTACGCACAGTTGTTTTGGAGTATGGAGCAGATGAATTTTATTGGACGCTGGTATTTGTTCTGAAACATAGCTTAGTATGCACTTTGATTCGAGCGCGAGATGTTTGTCAGAGGCATTTCTACGGGAAAAAAAAAAGCATTTGTTCACAGCTGTTTCACATGGGCTCATGCTATTTCACACTCAGAAATACCAATCTCACACAGCTGAAAAGCTAATCACATCTGCAGGAAGTCTCTTATAAGTGCATACAATTTCTTATGCAGTCATGTAAGGCATGCTAAGGAGTTAAATGGTAATTCACATAAAGGGACTCTAGAAAAGCTCTTCAGTGACTTATTATTGTTGGAAGTCAGATACGCAGAGTGAGAGCGAGACGAAAGCCCTGCTGAGAGAGAGACTGTTGTCACACATGGATATATTCAAACAGCTGAAAGAGAATCTCCTTTTCCTCGTCATCTTCTTTCTCGTCCTCCTCGAAGCAAGCTATCTCTGCTAATGACCTGAGGTCCTTCCCTGATTTGGCCTCAGCTATCCAAAGGATTATGAATAATGCATTGACTCTAAAATTGCAAAAGTAATCCTCTGAAATCTCCTTATGTACCCTGGCAGACCATGTTGTCTGTTCCAATTGCCCTTCAGTTCTTCAACCTAAAATACTGCATGTATGAGAAAAAAAAACTCAAAACAAAACTCACCTTTAGCTACACTAACATGATTGATTATCGTGATCACAATGCGGTAGAAACGTGACTGTTTTTTTTTTTTTTGTTTTTTTTTTTTTTTTTCTCTCTTCCCCCCCTTCTCACCGTCTCTTCTCCCCTTTGGTTTTCTTTCTTCCTCTCCCCCTCTTTCTTTCATTCTTTCCCCCTGTCCTATTAAAAAAAAAAAAAAAAAAAAAGGATGACAAAGGATGAACTGAAGCTCCGCCATCACGTGATGTCACATGCTGCTGTTTCTGATGTCACTTCCAAAAAAAAAAAAAAAAAAAAAAGAAAAAAAAAAAAAAGAAACGTGACTGTTAATGAAGAATGTTGATAGGTGTTTGGATCCATTTTTCAGTGCAATAGTAGGCCTGCAACACTGCTGACTCATGATTTATGCCCCAACGCAAAGCAGAGAGAAAGAGACGGCTTTGCTCGGATCGCCTTACATCCTTGTCAGCCTGCATCAACACAATAATTACTGAAGTGCATCTGTGGGATATTTACATATGAGAACACTGTCTGGCCACTCTCATTAATGGTTGAGTAACTATCGTAGCCTCCTACTCTTCAAACATGAATTTACTGAACGCAACATAAACAGTGAATGCTCTTTGATGCTATGGCTCGTGATTTTACTAATGACTTCTAAAACACTGGAGTACTGCAAAGTAAATCCCCTGTTTTTGTTATAAGATGGGATTTTGCTGTGCTCATCATTCACTGTGTATTATACTGTGTGCGTCGTTACTGTGCAATGCATCCACTTTAAATGAGGAATTTTTACTCACTATTAGCATAAATTAAAGAGAATGACATTGCACCAGCTTTGCCTTAATAAGCACAATGTAAAGGGCGAGATGTCACCTCGCAGTCTTTCCCTTTGATAGTCCTTGAGGCTGTGTACAGGTTTTGCCTTTAGTTGGTCCACGCTCGAGTAATGCTTTCTCAATAGTCCTCTTCTTCCAGCAACATTGTAGGCCGCTTTGGTGGAATATATAGTCTCGTCCTCAGTTTTTGAAAGACATCCCAGCCCGTTTTGAGAGCATCACACACGCACACCATCTCATTCCTGCTGTCGTCCAGCTATCTGTATCTATACTGGCTGCAGGCTACACCTGTAAAAGTTTGCTTTATGACTTTATTGGCTTCAAAAATTTATCACTGTGAAGCACTTTCTGTTATAGACGAATAGCGTTTTTTAAAAAAAGCTCCCATCCCTTTATCTCTGAGAGCACGGGCTGTGAAATGGATCCTTGGGAAGAGGAAGTTTGAAGAGGGTGACATGAAGAAGGTGTTTTTTTTTGGCAATCACATGCTCTACTGCCAGGGTGGGCTTCTTCTTGTATGAAGGAATGGCAAAGTCCATCTTTCCCTTTGACAGTTAAATCTATAGTACATCTCCCTAATGAGTTCACTGATTAATAACTGGCTGGGATTTGGGCATACGTGTTTACTCAGGTAAACCTGATGATTAACTCAGGTGTCATGTACAAGACAACAAGTGAAAACGATGGTTAAATAGACAAGCTGCTTCTGTGCGGGGCGCCTTAAAGCCGTGCCATATCTACGTTTCCTGTGAATTCTGGTAGTCAAGGACTGACGTGTAGAAAATGGAGGGATAGAGAGAGAGGGGGGGCGGCTACGGCTGACACCAAATACAAGTGCAGCTCTGGATGTGATGCAGTACCCCAAGAGACTCCGAGATCACACATGTCCTTAGTCATGATAAGGCTGAATCCACCTTTCATCAAATTCAGCCTTGAGGAGGACATCAGTCGCCGCATATGAATTTCTTACATAGTTCGCATTACTTACAATAGGTGCTTTCTCGTAAATGATCATCAGGACAATATGCAATAGTCTTTACACTAGTCTATTAGTGAGCGCTCATCAATATTCCTCACTATCAAGCCCAGACAATTCCCAAGTAGAGCAATCTCGATAATCAGCCTATGCCTCACTGGATAAATACTGCATGTCTGTCAGAGGCTGCAAAGATATGCATAATGATAAGTACATTAATCAAAGTCGAATTACATCACTATTCATCTTCATTTTCAGATGTGGAGAAAAACCTTTGACGTGTTCTCCTGATTAGTCATAAAACCTTGAAATGCTTGGATGCAGAAATGCCCCCTCCCTAATTTATCCATATCTAATGCATGCAGGGATATACACATGCATGCAACACAAGGACTTTAACCAATTTCTATCAGAATACGTGCATGCCTTTGACATTTTGATTTAGTAACATTTTTAAAAGGCAGACTAAATGAATCACCCACTTTTATCACAATACCTGTGAATGTGTGTGCAACTCAAAAAAAAAGAAAGAAAAAAAGAAGTAACTCTTACCTTGAGAAACAGATCAAAGGTGCAAAGGACAAGATAGCACAGATCCCCTGTAGATCCACTGCTCATCCATGTACTCAGTGGGTGCCAGGGTACCGTCCAGCCACTGGAGCAGCTCTCACAGGCTGCGGGAGTGCTGAGAGAGAGGCAGCCGGTGCAGTGACAGCTGGAGTAGTTGTGGCACATCCGGCAAAGATTCAGGTTATAGGGATAGAAGAGGGAAAGAAGCAGACAGACATTGCCTCAAAACCTGATCGGGTCCTCACTGACACCCCCCTCCTGGCTTTTACACCGATCTCTCCCCCTCTTCTCCCTCATACACCTCATTCAAGCATCACTGACACTCGTTTGCTCTTGTCCCTGCACTCACCGGGAACAGGCACTCACACACGCAGCGGAGATCTCCATCTCGCAGTGCTGCTGCTGCTGCTGCTGCTGCTGCTGCTGCTGCAATCCCTGTGCATTCGTGATTGAGTGTATGTGTGTATGTGTGCGTAAGAAAGGCAGGGAGAGGGTGGGCTGGTGGGTGGATGGGTGGGTGGATATGGCAAAGGGAAGAAGGGGGAGGAGTGAGGGGTAGTACGCAAGCTGCTGAGGAAAGTCCAGAGTTGGCGAGCTGCATCATCGGTGAAGACCCCCTCAACTTGTCCTCCACAGGCTGGCTCTCTTGACACGGAGCTGTTATATAATATGAAGGGCTTTTGCAGATGGCAGAGACGGGGAGCTGTGAAATAATAATGCATTGTGCTTTTAATTGGATGTCTCCTACCCCCCCATTACTTTCATACATCTGACACATTGTTTATGAAAGGTGGTGAGATGGGCTGAATCAAGCAAAGAAGTGGCTATGTAGCTTCACAAAGGGGCGATCGGGGAGGCGAAGAGCCAACAGGGCAGCGGTGTTAATGAGAATCCGAGACAACACAGAAAATGAAATGACGGGAGGGAGTAATAGAGAGGCACCGATAGAAAAATACCACACTGGAGAAAGAGAAATATTGATTTTCCAGACTTCTTAAGTTTCTCACATTATTCTACTTTTTTTTTAAGTTAAGAGGATTAATAATATATTGTATCCTGTTTTCTAACAGAGAAAACACATAAATATGAAAAAAGATTAAATGTTGTTTCTGGAGAAAAAGGGTTTCTGCTTTAAAGGGGGAGGAAGTTACATCAAAGCTGTCCAAACTGATCAAAGCCAAAACACAAAAAATACTCTTCATGTATATATGATCCTATTATTATCATCTTGTTATGATTTATATACATGTTTTAGTTTTGTTTTTACCTCTTCCTGCTTCTTGCTTCATGCTTAAGTAAAGTCTCTTTTAACAGTCGCTGAAACCTGCAGACACTGTACCAGTCTTCTTCTTCTTCTTCTTCTTCTTCTTCTTCTTCTTCTTCTTCTTCTTCTTCTTCTTCTTCTTCTTCTATTTAGTTGTTGACTGGTATTCCAAAAAATGTTGTAAATAGAAGTTTTGCCAAAGTTAAGTGGTGAAATGCTGCAGGATACAGATAAAATTGTAAAAGATCTATAACGCTTTTGCTGGTAAAGAATATCAAACATTTAAAAAGCAATGAAACGAAAATTCCATTGAGAGAAAACCTGAAGTGGCCTCTATTAGCCAAGCTTGTGCCAGGACAGTTATTTCTATGTCTACGTTTACTGGATGCCAACAGTACTGTGCAAAAACTTTTAGGCTTATTTTCTGCATAATCAATTCTTATCTGTCAACAACAGATTCACAGAGGTGCTGGGTTGTCCCAGTTTCATTCTGCAGTCCACGACAAAACACAAAGCATAGACTAGACTTCAGTGACCAGAAGCATAAGGGCAACAAAGGCAATGTCCATGATCAAAAGCACCCACCCGCTGGCTCCAAAGCATCAAAAGTTGGCCTCAGAGAAACGACAACAGTCTATTCTCATTCCCAACAGGGCACAGACAGATACTTGAATCCAGTGGTGTCACAACTGCATGCTGTTACATATAACGGCTGGAACAACGTAACAAAGACTTTAAGATGTCGCGTTCACCTCAAATTTCCCCATATTTCAATATGATTGGGCAACTTTGGGCTGTGAAAAAGAAGCTGAATCTCGAGGGGCTCCACAGCTTCTAATACTGCTGGTTAACATAAAATGATAAAACCCCAACTGAGAGTCAGTTTTGTCATAGACTAAATTTTTGTCAGTGTACACTCCACTTTAACTGCAAATTTTAGAGTAAGTTCTATGATTTTTATTTAGTGATGAAGGAGGAGTTTTCAAACTATGATGTGTCTTAAAGTGAATTTCGTCCTTTAAAGCACAGCTTGTTACATATGCTTTGATTATTTCAGAGTTAAAGGTTGAAGTTGGGAAACAGATGTCATAGGAGGTTCCTGACACAGGACAAAGGTTTCATCATTCTTAGCTTATATAAGCAACTTGAATATGAAGAGAAGAAAGTCTTCTTCATATTACTTTTTCTTCGTAAAGGCTGACAGGGAGCAGCAGCCAGTGCAGTGATCTCCTGACTGCCGAATTATTGATTTAATTGTCTGTTTTCCTCCCAGCCCTGCCTGTTCATAGACCTATGATGAGCTTCTGACTGAGCCCACTGCATGCATGCCAATTCAACCTGCCATGAACCACAGCTCCCCCTCAGTCTCAACACCAGCTTAATCTCACTGTACTTAATGAGTGGAACAAGACAGAGTTGACAAGTACAAAAAAATCCCCCCCTCCACCGCTTGCCACAATCCTTCCTCCTCTACTACTCCGTTTATTGACATGCCAAAGGCTGTGAGGGGAGTGCCCAGATTTATGCAAAAAAGTGCTCGCTACTTGCTGATGACTGTCAGCTTAACCATTCATTAGGTTTGGATCCCAGAGGACAGCTTGAGCCTCTGGGCCACTGTACAGTAAATGCAAAGATTTTAAAGTGGCCATGCCCAATTTAAATCAAGGCTTGGAAAGGGAAAGCGTATGAAATGGAAAACAGCAGATTTTACATAAAAGATTGAGGTGTAATGTTGAGGCTGAGACACAAACATTGCTCTGTTTCTTCCATTCGATTTCCTGGTCTCTGTCGAGCTCTCCAACATCTCAAAGGTGAGGGGAGTATGCACTGTCAAACGCTTCTCTCAGATCCACAGAAGATCCCTAGGTGAAATAGAAATGTTTGGATTAGCATATGAAGCAGCCAAAGCAGTAAACATACATTTTTATCTTTTATCTAAATTATTCATAAGGATTTTCCTACTGTATGCAGAAAACTCATGGGGATCCGAACAAGTAAGATCACTAGAGATAGCTGGAAACATGAATAAACAAGGACTTTCTCACATCTTCTCAGCACCTGAGGAAAACAGTTTTTGGCACTGTTGGGAAGCTGAAGAGAACAGCATTTTTGCTTCAGATATAAAAATATTGAGCATGGTGATTATACCGATCATCTACAACATTAAAAAACACTGACAGGTGAGGTGAACAACATTTATTACATTCATGAAACTGCATTGGATGAGCACTAGAACTTAATGTTGGAAGCACTGGAAATGGACAAGTGTCAAACACCTATACAGTTAAACAAGAGTGTAATTGCTAGACTACTGTGTCAGAGCATCTCCCAAACAGCATGTCAGCTGGGGCTCATCAGGACTTATAGGACATGCTGATAGAGTTGTGCTTCCTGATATCGCAAGCCACCTTTTTGGTCTTCTGGAGTCCATTTTAATTTTTTAATTTACCATGAAAGTTTATGCAGACTCCCCTAATTAATGCATAGCAGCTTATCTACACCTGAGAGGAAGCAGATGGATAAGCTCATCAGGAAGCCCAGCTCTGTGCTAGGATTCCCCCTCAACCCAGTGCAGGTTATAGGAGGTGGTAGAGGAACTTTGGCAAAAATCACATCACTCTTGAACAATGTCCCCAACCCATGCATAAAGCTGTTGCAGAAGTGGAGTGCATCTTCCGTGACAGACTGCTGTATTCTAGGTGTACAAAGGAGTGTTATCGCAGGTCTTTCCTCCCAGCAGCTGTTAGACTTTATAACCATCACTGCTCCCAACAAACACAAAAAGTTGTTTGCATCCCTGCTGTCATTTGCACAGTTTTTCCATTTTCTGTAAATAGTCTGTCATTGTTTATAAAGCACAAATATACACCACTTTTTGCACATTTAAAAAAGATTCTTACTCAGTTACACATTTCTTTGGATCCGAGTATGCTATTTTTAATAACTGTACATTTTTTTCCTTTTTATTTTTATTTTTGTGTGAATCTGCATGCTCCACGCACCTGAATTTCCCTAATGAGGGACATCAAAGGATATTTCTATTCTATTTCTGTTCATTTTCTATTCTACTCATCCAGCTGCTGGTCAGTCTCCTTCTATAGTTCTTGTTAAACAAATAGCATGTCTTTGTGTTGACTCTGGCTCTTTTTTAGGAATCTTCCCACCAAACTGCCTCTCCACTTGTGTCCGATCAAACAGCGTTGACAACACAGCACTATTAATCACTATTAATGTCACTGGAAAATTGGCTTTACTATCTGTAAAAAACTCCCACAGAGAAGCCAACGCTAATTCTGCTTAACTCATTTCCATTATCCAACACAGGCATGTAAACACACAACTAATCAATGTAATATAGAAATGTTACATAACCCATCATTTTTCCATTGGATAGATGATTACTGGGTACCTATTTTATATTATTTATCATTGTGTTTTAAAGTGTTGCCATTATAATCTAGTGTTGAATGTAAACTCATACATTGTCAAAATATCTTCATACTGTGACTCTCACTCTCTCACTTCTTACTCTCTTTGTGTTTTTCAAGTTGCAACATGTCTCTTCCTTGTGGTTTGAAGAGTTGTTTGAAAAGTTTTCAGCGTAATTGGTTGTCTGTAGATTTATTTGCATATTCACTGTGTGCCCAGGTCTCCTGAGACCGTATTCAAACACACATAATCTGTCACTGGAGACTTAGACCAGCATGCTTTTGTTGGATCAACAATTGGAAGACACAGACAGCTCTCTTCAGCATCTTTTTTTTGGTGTTTTACAATGTCCCTTTTAGTTTTAGGACAATTAGCAATTTGCAACTGATATCCTCAATGATGCAGTCAGCGCTGGAATAAGTGACTTTTATGTATACAGTAATAGCCATTACTTTCAAGCCTTTGCAAAACAAATTTACCCAATGCTGAATAATGCTACAATTGCTGGGAAAATGTTTCTATTGCTCTGCATTTTACATTACTGCTGGCAGATTGGTAGAAATGTATCAACCAGAAAAGACTGTTTTGCCAGAGTTGACAAAAGGAGCAAGATTAGCAACATAGCAGTGATGTGTGGTGACTTTCACAGACCCCCCACCACCACTACTACCACCACCATCAACAAGACAACAGTAAGTATTCAGTTGTCATCTAAATGTTTTCCCATTAGTTGTCAATAACGAGTGTTTTTATAACCATTCATTTAAAGTAGAAGTAGAAGTAAAACACTTTGAAAATACCTAGAAAAATAGCTATTTAAGATGTACTGTTAGACAGGTTGTTTGTTAGAGATAACTCTTTGTTAGAGAGAGTTAGAGAGAGATTTAGTAATTTTTATCCTGTCCATGAAGTCAAGACTGCAGATTTCAGTGAATTCGGAGGCAGAGTTAATCCTGCTTCCAGAGTCAATAGCCAACTGCAGCCATGAGATGGCAGTAATTTACAGGCTGGATGCGATCGACGGTAAGGACAAACAGTGTGGCTTCTCCTTACTGGATGCATGCATCCTAACCACAGTGCTTTTGTAATTACTCCCATTGTCAGAAGCAAAGAAGTTTGCACAGCTTTATAAGTTGGTTTCAGTATTGTATGGTACATTGTACATTTTTATTCTATGATGTTTTGGGGGAGTTTTTACAAGAAATATTTACAGGGATGTATAGTCGGGTTTTGATTCGCTGTTGGCGCCCTACATCAAAAACAAAAAAGTTTGCTGTGATAGCATTTCTCACTAAAGTCATTATGTTTCCTTTGGGACACCTTAATACGTGCATCAAATTTTGCAAGACCTTTTATTTAAGCATTTGACCTACTGGTAATGAGGAAAAGTTAGAGAATTGCAATTCATGATTAATGATCCCCAACACGGTCCTTGATTTCCTGTTACAAATAAGTGATCTTGATTGACTGACTAACTGCCTAGAGTCATACTTCTACTATCTGATCCATCTGCCCTACAATACATAAATGTATATTCCTTCTTAGATTTACTACTAAGAATAAACTTCTTAGTCTTTACATTTCCTGTAAAGAAAATTTCTGTAAAGAAAATTCATCAGAATTTTGTGTGAAAAAAATCTAGAGCGCTGCAGCTTAATCACGCTCATTTCTAGGTACACTTTTATTTATATCAGCCACTTCAGTATCTGCACGTCAAGATCTTAAAATTGTCAAATTATTATTTTTTGTCTGTGCAGTAGTTCTAACAGCCTGCTGTCCACAGAGCCTAGAGAGTAACAGTTGTGGTCTCTTGGGTATGTCCTCTTCCATCATTAAATACATAATGGCCCAGATTTTGTTTGCTTCCAGTCTGTGTCAACAGCAACTGCAGGCACTGGTCGACAGCGCACTTCAAAGTGAGAAATGATCTCTGAGCTCCAGTGATGCTGGATGTGCTTGGGTTCATGTCTTTCCACTCTGCGCTACTTTAGACTGGAAGATTTTTTTGTTTCCATGGTAGCCCATATTGTTGCGACTAATCAGATATTTTCAGATATGCATTAGTTTTGCAGTGGTTTTATCTCATCAAAAAAAAAAAAGCTTCTCAGAATAGCACAGATGAACAGAACATATTATGTGGAATTAGTCTAAAAAGATATGCTCTGTGTGGTGCTTCGAACAATATTTAATAGGGTAGATGAAAAAAATATTAATCACACATGAAGCTACAGCTTTGATTTATCTTGCTAATATAAGATCTCCAGGAAACCACACTTCATCATTCCTGCCATCATTTGTGACTCACCAAATATGGCTTTGAAGTTCCCTCATGCATGAAGATGTCATCTCTGCCCATTCAAATTAAATCACTGTTACTCATCAGTTTTTCCATTTGAGCTCATATCCTATCTCAGTGGTAACTAACACTACTGGTCATTTAGTGCACCAAGCATAAAGACTATGTTGATGGAATATTGGTCAGACTTCAGTGGCAAAGTATTCAAATTAGAAATACCGTTCTGGCTTTTGGGCATTTTACATTAACAAAATACATATCACATATATACTGGTGACACGGTGGTTAGCACTGTTGCCTCACAGCATAAAGGTCCTGAGTTCAATTCCACCATCTTTCTGAGTGTTTGCATGTTCTCCCTGTGTTTGCGTGGGCTCTCGCTGTGGACTCCAGCTTCCTCCCCAATCCAAAGACATGCAGTTAGGGGGGATAGGTTAATTGGAAACACTAAATTGCTCATAGGTGTGAGTGCGAATTGTTGTCTGTCTATGTGTTAGCCCTGTGACAGACTGGTGACTTGTCCAGGGTGGACACTGCCTCTCACCCCAAGACAGACTCCATTCTGTAATCTTTTCCACATATTTCACTCCATTGGCAACATGTTTGGGGTCATTGTCATGCTTAAAAATGATAGCCAAGCAAATAGTTTCACAATGGTATTGTGTGATGGGTCAAAATCAGACTGTACTTGTCTGCGTTCATTATTCCATCAGTTTTAATTAGACCTCCAATACCACTGACTGAAATGCAGCCCCGAACCATGACAATGTTTTACAAATGTCCCAACACTCCTGACCTCTTCAGTACATCCTGACCATGATTTCAACCTAAGCTTTTAAATTTGGATTCATCACTCCATGACACCTATTGCCAGTGAGTTTCTGCCAGCCTTACTTGACAGCCAGCCTTCCACTGCAACCATATCTAACATTTCTAATGAGACTTCAGCAAACAGTAGATGGATCAGCTGAAGGGACCTCATGCAGCTTTGAGGTCCTGTGTCGTGTCTTGCTGGATGTTGTTGTTATTGTTGTTATTTTGCTACTTAATGACTTTCAGATATTGTTCATCTGTTGTAAATATGCACTTTTTTGTTTTTACGCCTGGCACTTTTGTCCTCCACGTCTTTATTTTCTTCACAGACACTGAGATAGGCCAAGAAAAAAAAACAACAACAACAAAAAATGGTCAGATACTGAAAATGAGTGAAAAGCCATCAATGTCCAGGGAAAATCTTTGAAAGATGCTCAGAAATCCCAGAGAACTACAGTTCACTCAAGATCCTTTAAAAGTTACATGAAAGTCTGGATCCTTGAAAACTTGCTCAGGACTTTATTAAATGGAAGCAGGTAGCTTTGCATTTTGCAGCTCTGTTTCCTGCTTATTACACAGAAACTACCACAAGTGTTTCCAGGTAATAATCACACACTTTTTAAGTTTGCTTTAATAGGTTATGTTATTAAATAGAAACAGGCAGTTTTGCAATTTCCAGCTCTGTTTCTGCTTATTACACAGAAACTGCAGAAATAGATCCTATATTAAATTAAAATGTGGCAGAAGTTCTGCTAAGTATTACACGCATCTATGAGAACTTGCTAAGAATGTACTGTTTCTTCTCTTCTTACTATTTCTCCTGTCACAGTTGCTTCTGTATCTTAATGTAATCCCAGACTGATGCAATGATGTAAGATCAAGGGAACAATACCATCTGTTCCTTTTCTTCTTGTAGCCGAGGACAGTTCTTTACGACTTAATATTGTATGTATATTTCGGCTTGTTGTCATGCTGCAGAAGGAATCTGGCACCAATCAGACTGAAGGTAGTGTAATGGATAATAAGCTAAACATCTGTGTTGCTTGAAGCAGTTTTTTCTCTAATTTTGTGTATAAAATGAAAAAAAACCTCTTCTGATACATCCACAGTAACACAACGATAATAATATTCAGATCACCGCGTGGCCATCTGTTTCTACTAGAAATCTGATATGCTGTGTGATTACTTATAGTCAGCTAATGAGCATCGAGCACAGCACACTGCAGTGATGTTCCCATCACTTCCGAGGACTTTACAATGGTTTATTTATTAATTTTGCTCACCTCTAACAATATACACTACTTGGCTAACCCTAACCCTAATCAAACACATAACACACAAACTGTGTATATATTATTATATGCAATAAGATATTAAATACCAGTAACTGCTAATAATATTATTTGCAGTCACTGAATACACATTAGGATTTTGGCTGCTGTCCTATTTCCAAGATGCAGAAGATGCAGATTTGGTGCAGATTTTATGCTGATGCATTTATCCTTTTTTGAGACTGGCAAAAGGAATATGCTAGCCAGTCCAGGCTGGGTTTGTGTCTCCTTCCGGTTCAAACCAGGTGGCTTTTGTAATGTGAAGTGTAGAGTCCATGGAGCCACGATGAATACAAATATCTACAAACACAAATTATGTGGAAAAGAGAAATTGCTGTAATGGCTGCAGTAGCAGAATAGAAATTCTAATCACAGTGATTCATGAATATATCAGCTCTTCCTGGGTTGAAACTACTTTCCCTATCATTTTTCTAACTCTCTTGCAATTTCATCATTTTTTTCAAACCTTATCTTTCTGCATTCTTTGGTTTCTGTGGTCATGGTCTTTACATCCCTTCTGGAAATGCCGCTTGGACGAAAGGCATTAGAATGAGTGGTTTGTCTTGTTCAAAGCGGCCCCATAGAATCGCACCATATTGCATTGAGGACTTAATAATGACAGTTCTGAATCACTCCCCAAATAATCTGTCTCAATTCATACACCCTTGAGATGAAGCTGCAGCTCGGTATTAGTGGAGAGAAGCTGTCAGATGTGTCAGGAGCAATAGTGGAAGTGCTTACTCATCACTGGGTTTACACACTGTGCTCTTCAACACCCACTTCTGATCTCTCTGCAGACTGGACATATATTGAATGTTTCGATGTTGTATCGAAATGCCCATTGACTGGTGGCTCAATAGCCTTCGCTTTAAACAATATTACACATTGAGAAATTCTGCTGCACTATCTGGCAATTACAAAGCAAAAAAAAGAAAAAAAAGAAAAAAGAAGAAGCAATAAAAAAAAAAACAGATCAAAAAAAAAAAGAACAAATCAGGGAAAAAATATCATTCATTGTCAGTCATTTCCAGACAGTCAGTACACACACACACACACACACACACACACACACACACACACACACACACACACACACACACACACACACACACACATTTTCCTTCCTGCTGCTGTGACACAGCAAAATCCTCAACAATTTAATTTTTAGGGGCAGGAACCATGATTTTTATGGAAGGCACAATCCTTATGAAAAGAGATCTGAAAACAAAATGTAGTATTCCTGGCAAAGAAAATTGAAAGTACTTGCTGTAGGCTGAGCTAAAGATCTGTCTCTAATTGGATGGAGGTAATTGTGGCTGTGTGACACGGGTCACAAGTAAATTGGCTTTTTTGCACAAGCAGCAGGAGGTTTCCAATTATATAACCATAACAGCAACGTATTCCCCAGCCTTTACGTCTTTCCTCTGCCCCCACATGTATACAATGCTGTATTTGCAATTATGAGTTACATATAAAACATTAGACACTGGCTGCACATCAAACAGGAGAACAGTAAACACTTTTCAGGTGTTGAGGATTTTTGTGAATGCTGAGAAATCAATTTGAAAAAGCACTAAAGTGCTGCTAAAAGGTATTTCAGCTAAGCTTCACAATGTAACATAACAGACAACATGGGTGACACAAGTTTCAAACTTCATGAAAGTCAGCTGTAAAGAGTTCTATTTCAGCAATGAAAGGATTTTATCACAAAGTTCTATAATCGGAGAGCAGGAAGATTGTGGGTTGTACCTGGTAACACATCAAAATGTCACTTTGGAGTCAAACAGGTGAGCTTGTGCAACATGTGGACTTAGGAAACATGTATTTACACAAAGCATATGATGAAAAAAAACTTTGTCAATGTTCACTGCAGTGATGATAGCAGTACTTTAAGCTGATGTGTACTAATGAGAAACCCTTATTTTTTTTATAAATTGGAGGAACTACTGTTTTTATTTTATTTTAATATGTGGCTTTTTAAAAACTTGTTGGTTGATTGCTAGTTTGATTATTGAATGGTGTTTTGTATTGCTTTTAATCTGTCGATTAGAACTTGGTTACTTAGAATTAATCCATTAAAAAAAAAAACACAGGAGCGGGCACCAGTTTGTGGAACCCATCCATCTTAAATACCCTGCCCGCGGTAACCATTGTCATTAAGCCTAATCATGTTTTATGTATATGGTTAGAGACCAGCTGCATTGTCACAAAACTGGCTCAGACAAGGTGATAAGAAAGGTGTTCACAAAACATGTTTACTCAAATATAAAGTAATTTAAACGTAACCTAACCAAGACACAGAGTTTACCAATAGGTTGATTTCAGATGGAGTGGAAGAGAGACTGAGCAGATCACCTGGGCCAGCTTTGATAGCCTGCAAGACATTAGCTGACGATCCTCCCAGGCCAACCAAAAAGCAGGCCATGGCTTTCATGAGTGTGAGAGGGTCGTAACAACATACATAGTATGCCTTATAAGTAGTTACTTTTCATTTAAATATGACAAATAATTCTGTCAAACTATATATGCGTTTTTACCATTAATACAGGCAGCTGCAAAAACAGCTGCACTTACCAACAGAAAAGTTCATGATATTGTCAATAATGCACCTCAGTATCGTTTTTATCAAACAGATGATTTTCTATTCTGTATTTAGGCTCTGTGAGTCATTTTGAACCACATGCATATTGGCTAACATGTTGTCAATCACAAGTCATTAGCCAAAAAGCATGTGGTTTCACAGTCATACCCGTTCCTCCTTGTGACAGTGGGGATTTTTTAGCAATCAAGATTGCAATGGAGGAAACACTCATCTCAAAGTTTCAAAACAAGACTTCAGAAAACAATGTATGATGTCACAGTAGCTACACTCATCTTTTACACTGTTTATGTTCAAAACATCTTTACCTGATGATCACTGAGCACTGATGATTGAGAACTACATTCTTTTTGTCTCACTTTTAGTCAGTGACAGTGAGGCCACACAGATATTTAAGTATAAAGGCTTTTTAGTCTTTGATACTGCACTACGTATGTATAAACACTATGAGTATGTAGCTTGTTCCATAAAAGCAGCATGACATCCCAAACTGTTCTTGCAGAAAATTCCTCAAAAAACGCACTGCGAAAAAAATGAAGTCAAAATCAGGCATCATGCAATGATGTGTCATAATCTACAAGGTGTGCAGACTCAGTGAAGCTGGGAGGTGGAAAGTGAGCCATTTAATAAGGCTGATTTTTAATTTTTCAATTATTTGACAAAGAAAACATAACAGAGAACATAAACTGAGAAAAGCTAGTAACAGAGCCCATGAAACCCGAAGAAAACACAAGCATAGATAAACAAACATTTTGGCAAAGGGCAGAGGAAAACAGAGACAGTATATACACTGAGGGGAGATTAGAGAAGTGGAACCACATGGGAACACAACAGGAACAAATTAGACATAACAAGTCAGGGGAAGCAAAACTGAACAAAATGCACATGTGACAAGGACTACCAAAATAAAACAGGAAGTAGCACAAACACTGAGAATCAAACAAAGACACGCCAGCTTGATTCTAAGACTATATTCAGTACTGATGCACATTTTGAACTATGAGCACACTTGTTGCCAAATGTAGTGGTCTGATTGATCAAATCTGTTTATTTAGATGGGAAAATCTTGCTTTGAGAAAATAAATGCTGGACATTCAAATCAAAATAAGTGATTATTAATATGCCCCAGTGAAAAAAACTGGGCAGCATGGAGATAATTTGATTGCATACTGTTAAAATGTAAGAGTATGTGAAAGGCCTCTGAGGAGAGAAAGCTACCAAACAGATAATGGCTAGGCTCAGCTTGTGGCAGGTACAGCACAGCAAATGCCAGTGATTCCTACTAACTGCTCCCGTTAACAATGCTTGCATCGATTTGGAAATAATGCAGATAATGGCAGAACTCAAAGGCAATGTAAAAAGCTGGTCATTAGAGGTAGGGAGAGATATAATTTAAATCCAGGGATAATGGTGCACACATTCAGGGAGTCTGTTTTCCCCAGCACAAGGAACAGAAATAGCTGTGTAACAAATAATAAAAGACAGACAAAGAGAGAGGGGTTCAAACTGTGTCTCCTGACAACTGAAGACCCATCACTGCATGATGGAGGTATAAATGTCAGATTCCTGGTTAAAGAAAATGTTGCAGAAATGGTTGGAAACAGTCCAGCATTGGAAAGCTCAACTGATCTCAAAGAAATACATGAAATGACACTTTTAACAAACCATCACAATATAATGCTGTGTGAAGAGGTGAAAAGTGGAAAGTAATGTGTTAAAATTAGATGTTCGCACCAGGTAAATAATGCCAATAAAAAGTGAATTTTTCATTGACATTGTCATGGAACTTTGTTGTGATGGGTACGCAAATTCCCTGCTTAATGTGCAGCAACAACAGAAGAGGATGTAGCGACAAAGTGGATCAAACTCTAGGACTCTAGGACATGCACTGTGTTGGATCATAGTTTTTAATATGGCTGACTTCAGTATTCAGCTCATTTTAATACTTTCGTTCTCAGTTGTTGTTTGGCGCTTCAGGCACTGAAAATAAAATTGGTTAGATTTGGGAAAAGGTCAGGGTTTGGGCAGTGAGGCACCTCTTGTGGTTGTAAAATTAAGTGGATGCAGAAACTCTGACCTTTTCAGGTGGTTACATGACCTCAGCTACTGCCGTGTAATGGGGTGTTTGGAGGTTGTACACGTTTCACTTATTTCTGAGGAAATAAGGCTGGGGAAGGAATCAAGCTTCAAATCTATTTAAAGATCAACAAGAGTGTGTTGGTCCAATCAGACGCAGGGGTAGAGGAAAAGCTTTCAAGTGCTGTAAAGTAAGAGAGTCTATCACAGGCTGTGTGATCCTGTATTTCTTAGGTTTGCTGGTCATGTCAGGTCACAGTAGCATGGATGTTCAGAGCTGTTAAACATCTTTAGGGGGTGACCACAGAGGATTATCCACTTCTATTTCTAGCTTGTCCTCTGCATCTTCTGTGAATCAAAAAATTTAAATGTCTTCCCTCCTCTTTGACATTCCCATTCTTCGATTTACTGGTAGCCTGGCCTTCAACATCCTTTTAAAAGTATGCCCAGAACCCAAATCAAGCTCACCTCTCTTACTTCTTCCCTTAGCAGTCCAAGGTGTGCAATACTGATTCCTGTTTCTGTCCATCTTTGTCATTCCCAACACAAATCTGAGCATCTTTCACTGCCCTGCCTGTAGCTGTGGCTCATGCCTTTTCATTAGCAGTACTTGTATACATAGCTGATCTCACTATTGTCTTATAAACCTCCCTTTTCACTCTTGCTGGAGCCCTTCTGTTTTAATTCATCAGTTAGTCTCCATCCGTGCCACCATGTCTTTTCTCTCTTTCTCACACCCCCATTTGCTGTAGATGGCTTCGCCTGTTGGCAAAATTCAGTTGTCCTGTATTTTCCGGCACATATATTCTCTACCTACTTTCATCCCTGTTCGCTCCAAGCATAATTCCACCTCTCTAGGTGCTTTTCATCCTTCTATAGTACAGTGTACATGCAACTCAATTAACCCCAATCCCAGCCCACAAACCAAAAGTGCTATTCATAAAAGAAGGCGTTAGCATGGCTGACTGTACAAAAATGTGAAAATAACATATTATTGATTTTCTAAGTATTACATGGGAAACAATTTGTTACTTGAGCAGAATGATAACAACACACATGCACGGCAACAAGACTACACAGAATGTTTCATGACCCGCTACCACGTTCACATGAACCTGAAAGCAATAACACAAAATAAATAAATAAATGTTTATTTATTTACTTTTAGGCCACTTTTTGGGGGCAATTCTGTCTTACTTCTTTTGATTTGTTTTTTTATCTTATTAGATAACGTATATATGTGCATATATGTATATGTATGTGTATGATCTCATTTATTAAAATTCTTTCTTTTATTGTGTCTACATTGGCCTTCTGTTTAGCACTTTGGCCGGCACTTGATGTCTAAACAAACAAAGCTGACTTGACTTAAAAGAAATAAATATAAATAAGTAGGCCACGTATCAGAAAATCCCACCAATAAATTGACTGAGTGAGGGTTAACTTTTCTTGAATATCATCAATACTTTTCCATTATTCTGCCACAATACCTAGGAAAAGAAAAGGGGAAATGGTAAATGCACTTCACATGACTGTGTCATTAATCTTTGATGCCCACCTATTAAATCCCTGCAGGGTCTTCACTATATGAGTCTGGACAGACATGCATTTAAATGCAACTTGCCTGGTTGTCAAAGCAATACATCCATTTTCCTTATATATTATAAAACTGGCTTGCTAAACATTTGAGTAACTGAACCATGATTGTCTCAGATTAAAGAAATTCATAAAGGCTACATATAAACGGTATTTCTTGTTGGATTGCTTTTATACAAAACTATCAAAAATAGCAGTGGTGAAAATCTAGACAGGATCAAGGGGAACGGATGGTGTTTTTGCAAGAGCGGGTGGTAATAGCCCCAAATCCTGCAGGGGCTGTGGGAGTGGGATTAAAGAAAAACAGTATGGGTGAGACATCCATTTTCTCCAGATAGTGTATAAAAATTTTAATTTTGCTCTGATCACCCTAATGTTTATGCCTCAGTCTGTGTGCATACTGTTAACACAGCCTGTCATAGTGAGCTGCACGCTACCCACCTTTCTATCTATTCCACGAGCAAAGACATATATATGCATGCCTCTCCACCACCCTGATCAGTTGTCAACGAATATTGTGCTTTTTGGAGAGATCTCTTCATTTATTCAGCAAGGCAAGGCAAGGCAAGGCAAGTTTATTTGTATAGCACAATTCAACAGCAAGGTGATTCAAAGTGCTTTACAGAGACATTAGAAACAAAAACAAATAAAAAGCATGATTTAAAATTGATTAAAACAAGCAAATAAACTAACTAACTAACTAACTAATTAACAAACAAACAAACAAACAAAACAGTATATAAAATCAAAACAGATAAAATCAGAACAGTAGATAAAATCAGTAGTTAATGTAAGTTTTGAAATTTAAGCTTAAAAGTGTGGATTTGATGCTTTATTCAAATGCAGCTGAGAACAGGTGAGTCTTCAACCTGGATTTAAATAAACTGAGTGTTTCAGCTGATCTGAGGCTTTCTGGGAGTTTGTTCCAGATATAAGGAGCAGAAAAGCTGAATGCAGCTTCTCCGTGTCTGGTTCTGACTCTGGGAACTGATAAAAGACCGGATCCAGATGACCTAAGGGATCTGGAAGGTTCATACTGGGTCAGGAGGTCATTGATGTATTTTGGTCCTAAACCATTCAGAGCTTTATAGGCCAGCATCAGAACTTTAAAGTCTGTCCTCTGACGGACAGGCAGCCAGTGTAAAGACCTCAGAGCTGGACTGATGTGGTCCACTTTTTTGGTCTTAGTGAGGACTCGAGCAGCAGAGTTCTGAATGAGCTGTAGTTGTCTGACTGATTTTTTAGGTAGACCTGTAAAGATGCTGTTACAGTAATCAAGCCTACTAAAGATGAATGCATGGACTAGTTTTTCCAGGTCCTGTTGAGACATCAGATCTTTTATCCTTGAAATATTCTTGAGGTGATAGTAAGCTGACTTTGTTATTGTCTTAATGTGTTTTTCTAAGTTTAGGTCTGCATCCATCACTACACCCAAATTTCTCGCCTGGTTTGTGGTTTTTAGATGTATAGATTGAAGTTCTCTGGTGACCTGTAATCATTTTTCTTTGGCGCCAAAGACTATTACCTCAGTTTTGTTTTTGTTTAGCTGGAGTTTAGCAGATGTGGGGATGGGAGATTCTTGAAGTCCCTCGTTGCTGCACTCACACGTGACCCATCAGGCCATCCTAGAGATGCTGCAGCTGCTCTAATTGCCTCTTGCTGTGCTGTCCTGTTTGTATACTTTTATCTACCTGCAATTTCTTACATGGAAGTGCCAGGATAGGTTATATAGGAAGGATGATAATGGATGTGGATACAGGCTCCTCTTAAACAAATCGGTGTGGATACTGATCACCTCGTGTTATTTTCGTCTGTTGCTGTAAAACTGACATTATCATTCTCTTTATTTTGTATTGACATTGAAAGCCTTTACCCATGCCCAATCTCAGGATCTGTGCTGTGTAAAGACAACAATACAATCCTGTATTTTGTCATGTTAAGTATCATTCTATCACTTGTAGTCCACTCTACCACATGACAGTTACACACATTCAGATAATAAAGAGCAACAGAAATGCAGCCATCTATACTTGTAGCATGTTGCAGCATTCAATCTGTGTCAAGAGACAATTATTAGGATACTACACAAGGGAAAAGTGCTATGTCTGTGACAAAAATGCTTGAATTTATCATTCAAAACATAAATGGAGAGGCTCGCTTGCTTTTAATGGGCTCCCTAGTTTGAAACAAAGAGTATTTCTTTCCAGCTACACTTCCACTTGCTCTCCTCATGGCTTCATTGATGTAAATGAAAGGCAGTGTTTTCATTTTGTGCATGTTGAGTAATAGCCCAGTGAGCGTGCCCTCTTAATTGTCCCTGTCAGGCTTATAAATCGTGGAAGTCTCCCCACCTTTCCATCACATGCAGCCTCTTCTTGCATAATCCTATTAGCTGCAAAACTATCAAACAGAGGGGAGCAATATTGCTTACTGTGGATGGGTGTTATGTTTTTCTTCAACAGTGGTAGCGTGCAAAAACATTTCCAGCAATTTCCAGAGTCAGATTGCAAATGCTCACTTGGTTTGCAGATGTATTTGCTTTTATTTCTTTTTGACTGTCCTTGCGAATTCATTGGGGGAAAAAAGTTAAATACTGCGGTGCAGTGTCATACCTTTAAGGCACGCAGGCTCACAGTCTGGTATTAGATATATGCAGTGAACTATTCAGCAATCAAAGGTTTTATATCTTTCAGTAAATTAGAAATGTCATCATGTCCTCAGTTGTGACAGAATTTGTCAAGAAAGATAAAATATCATTAAAAACTGCAGACAATGGGGGACTCCAATAATCATTAAGAACAAAATATCTCTTCTACAGTGTGCTGCAATATATATGTGCTAATTCTAAAGAGGGCTAATGTCTAGCAGGACATTAGCCCCTTATCATTTCTCTTCTTAATCACCACACTCTCTCACTGTATGAAGAGTCATTCTGACCACTAAAGGCCTTCTTTTTATTGGACGCTTTCTGCAGACTCACTCATGGTGAACAAAGAGCTGGAATATCAGGGATCAGTAATTTTGATTCAAAACAGTAATTGCATTTCAAAAGAAGACCCAAACAATTCTGGTTTGCCATATAGGCTGGCTCTAATGTCATGACCCACCTCTGCTTCCAGATGCTGGCTCTTCTCTTGACCTGCATCAGGTTAACTTGATCCAATCCTATTCTGATCACCTGCAAGGAAATTGAGTTAGGCTGTGGGCTGCCCCAGACAGTCTGTGGCAGGTCAGTTTTTCTCCCCTTAAGAGCTTCAAACACTTAAGCTATTAACCTTTTTTGTTAGGACAACCGGCCTGGATTACACTATCCGTCAGTCTTCTCATTACAGTTCCGTTTTCCTAGCGTTTTTTTTTTTTTTTTTGTACAGTTGCAGCAAGATTGAAGGTACTTGTTATCATTATATGCCAAATGGGAGGCGGACTTAAAAACCCCTTCAAATCATCTCCTGCAGACAGGTGTGTGTTTGAAAGGCTAGGGATCCAAATGACTTCATTTCAAGCCCATTTGAGCCAATTGTGAAGAAAGTATTGGATGTTGCACTAATGTTTTGCTGTGTTTTGGTGCTGTAGTTTGTGGGGCTCACCATGAACTAAAACTAAATACTGCATTTTGTAATCTTAGAAATATTAATTTATATAGTCCACAGGTGTCGAACTCCAGGCCTCAAAGGCCAGTGTCCTGCAGGTTTTAGATGTGTCCTTGATCCAACACAGCTTATTTAAATAGTTAAATTACCTCCTCAACATGTCTTGAAGTTCTCCACAAGCCTGGTAATGAACTAATCATTTGATTCAGATGTGTTGACCCAGGGTGATATCTCAAACCTGCAGGACACCGGCCCTTGAGGCCTGGAGTTGGACACCCTGCAATAGAGCATGCTTTTCAGTTACTGAAGACAAACCTGAACAAAGACAGACTTACAAACAAATAACAACTGAAGATGGTAGCATTAAAGGCCTGGAAGAACATCTAAAGAAAGTACTGATTACTTATTTTCAAAAGTAATTAATTACTTAGTTACTTTTTAAAAACACGATTTACAACCTGAATAGGTAATAAAGCAATAGATCTTTCAGCCCAATTCTACTTTTTCTGCATAATCCATCATACAAAATGTAATCAAATGGAAAAGTCTCTTTTTAAAACTTGTTTTATTAGTTTTAATCTTTTAACTTTATGCATCAAGCAAAAATTTAATTATATGCAACATTCTCTGACTGGAAGAAATTTGTTTAACATTTAAACCTATTTTCTGCACATTCCAGCACATAAAATTAAATATTTTTTTGTGTTTACACTCACTCTTTCAAATAGATGCAAGTAAAACACAGCAGAAAATATCAAAGACTCAGAGGTCCTGTTGCTCTATATTCACCTGTATAGCAGGCGGATGTTTGCCCTGGTGCTGGTGTGCCGCAGCGGTCAGTGGAAGAATCCGCGAGTTTGTTTGTGAATTTCCCATTACGTGGTAGCGTTCTGTTGGGTTTTTTTCGCTGTAAAAATAAGTTTTCTTCCCAAGCAGTGAACAACGGACGCTAATGTTTTTGTCACTTTTTACAGAATCAAAGTAAGGTCAGTACTTCCACGCTTTAAATGCTGCAAGCTCATACTCTGTCCCGCACTGATATATTATCCATTGTTGATCTGCACACAGCTGTTGCCAAGAACGTCGCACTCGCTTACGTCATTATCATGAGACACTCTCGCAAAAAATCACGGTTTTAGTAACGCAGTAACGCCGCGTGCTTACGGGAAAGTAACAGTAATCTAATTACCCTTTTTGCAATAGTAATCCCTTACATTACTCGTTACTTGAAAAAAGTAATCAGATAACAGTAACACGTTACTGCCCATCTCTGGAGGCAAACTTACAAAAAATGATAATTGCCCAAAAGCTTGATATTTTTAGGTCCATAAGCTTTTGTGTGTGCAAAAAGATAGTAGGGGAAAGACTAAGAGGTCCATTTTAAGGAGCTATGAATGAAGTGACATTAATAGTGAAGCTTGAGTCACTTAGAAGCAAATAAGGAAATATCACAGTCCTTTTGTAACACACCCTGAGGTATTTATAGTATTTTTGACGTGGATTAACACTAATAGCATTTACCGCAGTCACACAGGCCCTGAGTAGCAAGACCAAATAAAGACATATTTCTTTGAAATAAAAATCAAAACAGTATAAGAGCTGCTTCACTGTTAAATGTATTACTTTATACCAAATTCAGCCAGGCCATCCAGTCTGCACATAGTGGACATGGTTACACTGTGCATAATGGTAGTAATGAAATGTAAGTAAGATTTGACAGTTACTGCAAATTGTAAGAATCAGATTTAATAATATTTTAACGGTTATGACCTTTCAAACAAAAACAACTTTTTTTTAAAATTGTCTAAAGTTTGTAATCCAGTTCATGACAAAACTTCGTAAAATGCCTTCCACACAACCATTGGGAAAGTTTTACGCCTAAGCACACTGTATTAACAGTCCATTGCACCTTTCTGTGAGCACTTTGTTCTGACAGGCATTAATCATGCATTTTAGTCTTTGATACTCCAGAATGGTACAACTGTGTCTTTTAGGACATCCCATTTGCTTCTACCTTGTCAGATACACTAAGACAGGTCTATGTTAATATTTTATACATGGTGAATTACAATACAATTCCCTGTAAGCATGTCTTTAAAGTTTATTTCAGATGAGGAAAGCGCTAAGATGGATTTAGTAAGTTTTAGATGTGTGAAAAAAAATCACGTTTTCTAACAGCAGCACTATTCACTTTGGTTTTGGTGGGCTTATTTGCCTATGTTGTGCCATTATATGGGTATATGAGTTTGTTGATTGACTGATTTCTTGTATATTAGCATGATGCTTCTTCTGTGTGAGGCACCAGATGGCCTATACTGCGATGAATACAGCCACTGATATGTTTCTCAGCATCAGAATGCTAATGCAGAAATGATGATTGCCATATTGTTTTTGACTGCACCCAAGGGTACTTAGAAGGACAATGAATCCATAGGGACTTCAGCAAAATGCCTGCATGTGGACCATGATGGATGTGTACTCCGAACAGGATGCCTTGAATATTAATTGATATCCACTGCAATGCAAAAACAACATCTGAAACCATTGATATATTTAAAAAGCACAATAGACACTATAAGCAACTTGACACAGTGAAAAGACCCATTATTCTCCAATGCAAAAGTGTTTATCAGTACTGAATGACATCTCATTGTTTTGTGAGAGTGCACTCATACACTAGGCACATCATGATATACTCATGCAACAATAAAACTCTAATAAATCTCTCAAAGAGGTTTTTGTCCAGCTTAACTGGCCTTTCCCTGATGACTTTTGTTTCTAGCTTACAACTATAAAAATTAATGAAAGTGAGTGCAAAAAGCTTTCTTGGACTGGTTCTCAATTACTTTGTAATGAAGTGACTTGTGTGGATAGCACAGGGTTAATTGTATTTGTGCTAGTGCATTGTTGAAGCCACTAATGAAATTCAACTCTGTTATTATTCACTACTTTGACTTTTTTCTGCCTTTACTGGGTAAAATATGCACTGAATTAGTTAGAAGCTGACATTTTCATGAACGTATATTTGTACATACACAAACACAAGTTGACTTGTGCTCCCACTAGTAACCTTGACTTAATTTATGCAAGTACGTTGTTTTTCTTCGGTGCATTCTTCTTCCTTTTGGAACCTGTCACCCCACAATAATTTGGTTGAAAGTTTGCATGTTATGGAATGAGCTAATGAAACCTCAAGCAACAGTCCTCAAGCTGAGATATGGGGATTACAGCTACAAAGGTCTGGTGAGCTCACCACTTTCTAACACTTTTTGTATTGTAAATATTAAATCAATGGTGGCAGATTTACAGTGAGCTCTCTCTGTTCCCAGGTCTTGGTATTGTTCATGTTTGCTTACTGCCACGCTGATGTGACTTACTGGGAGGCTTGAATACAACAGAGGCATTGTTAATCTTATTAGCAACACCTGTGCTTGCCCTGCTGTGGTGATTCAAATAGTCTCCTGTGAATAAGACTCTGTAATAAACCAGAAAATCGGGAAACACCTTTGTGGCTCTGCAGGCACTGCTGAGCTTGACAGTAGCCACTAGAGCACAGTACATATTTTAAAACAGTTATCTTTAAAATTTCACACATTCACAATGCACACATATACCTAGCTTAGCCCTTTTCCTTTAATAAAGTTAATATGGGCCAAATATATAACATAAATTATAATTTTTTGCCTTCAGAATTGCTGTAATTCTTCATGACATAGAAACAACGAGGTGCGGGAAACATTCATCAGAGATTCTGGACCATATTGACTAGAGATTGACCGATCCGATATTACGTATCGGTATCGGTCCGATACTGACCTAAATTACTGGATCGGATATTGGAGAGAAATAAAAAATGTAATCCGATCCATTAAATATCACAAAAGCAGCTCACAAAACTTGCGACATGGCATAACTCGGCTCATAACCGTAGCACGTCGGAGCAGTATGCGTCACGTGATTGAGCGGCTGTGGCGTGCAAGACCTGTCAGCGGTCTGGTTGAGCATCTGGAGCCTCACTACCAAACCAGCATTTTATCTCCGAGAAAGTTATCCCAGAGAGAAGTAAAGCAAGTGTGTAAGTTCATCTCTGAATGTTTGTAAAGCATTCCAGCATTAAGCTTAACAACCGATATATGGAGCGACTGCCTCTCTCTCCTTCCCTCTCCTGTTGCTACTTCAATCATGAAACTGATTAATGATCGGCTTTTCTGTCGCGAGTCCGTCTCTCTTGTTTATCGCCCACTTCGCGCCAGAAAGAGGAAACCAGCGGCTGAACAGCAGCTTGATAATCTGTTGTTAGAATTTATTTAATATTACTTTCTACACTAGGATCCTTTTCTATGAAGCTGACAACTGGTAACTGTGCAGGGGCGGATCTAGCAAAGTTTAGCCAGGGGGGCCGATAGGGCATGAACAGGGAAAAGGGGGGCACAAAGACATACTTTTCTTTCTTATTCTCATTTAGAATATCTAGCTTTTAATAAATAATTATCTGAATGTCACGGTTCTGGGTCCGTTGGACCCAGTATTTTGAGTTCATTATGTTTTGGTACTTTTGCATCATGGATTTTCCTTTATGTTTCTCTGGTACTTGGTGTTTCAGTTATCTTGCTGTTTTTCTATATTATGATTTATGATCTGATACTGTTGTGATTACGATTATCATTTAGTAGCCTTTGGTCAGTGTCAAGTCTGTCTGTGTCTTAGTAAAGTGTGTTTTGTTTCCTGTTTTACTTTGAAGGTTCTTGTTCCTGTCTGATGTTAGTATGTGCAGCTTTGTTCCCCCTGTCTCGTTAGCCCTGATCTCTCCCAGCTGTGTCTCCCTCCTGTTGCCGATTTCCCCGTTACTACCCTGTGTAGATAAGCCCTGTGTTTTCCCATGCTCAGTGTCGCGTCGTACCATCAGTTTATGCCTGTGTGTTCTTGGTCTCAGTGTTCCGTCCTCACTTCATGTTTGTTTTCCTGCCAGCAATAAAGCTGAGGTTTTTTGAGTTACATTCCATTTTCCGAGTCCTGCATTTGGATCCTCATCTCTGCCTGCCCGCACACAGAGCCCTGACACTGAATCTTACACCCAAAGTTTTAATCTGATGTAAAATGTATAGTAGTCCATTACTGTATATAGTAACTATTAAGTCTAATATACCCTAGTAAGCTATAGTACTTTTTCCTTTGGGAAGGTACCATCTGTGCAGTCTGCAGTTCTGTTGAAGAAAGATGTTGAATCTATTTAATTATTCTTGAAAAATAATTGAGTTCTGTGCATTTTTTTTCACCTTGCATCAAATTAAAGTTGATTACGTCGATTAAGCATCATGAGGTGGGGGGTGGTTCCCTATTTTTTTTTTTTTGCTGGGAGTTTGCAACCCTATTAGTTAGGTTGCTTACTCTTTAAAATATCAGAATAGGGAGGATGGAGTAGGTTTAAGTTTATTAGATTGATCAGTATTGCTGAACTATGAAATATTTTGGGTGCAGTGTATTTTTTGCATACAGGTATAACAGAATAGCTTTAGTGTTTTTTTGTTTTTAAACTTGAGTATGAACTTATACAAAATGCAGCAAGATATTAAAAAAACAGTTTTATTGATTAAAAAACACACTATATCGGATTCATATTGGTATTGGCCGATATCCAAATTTATGATATCGGTATCGGACATAAAAAAGTGGTATCGTGCCATCTCTAATATTGACATGGCAGCATTACAGAGTTGCAGTAGATTTGTCAGCTGTATGTCCATGATGTCCTTTGATGATTTCACTACCATCCAAAAGCTTTAGTGGAATTTCAGACTCATCTGACCAGGCAATGTTTTTCTAAGTCTGTGCAAATTATTGCTGACAGCACTGACACACGCTGTGGTCTTCTGCTGCTGTTGTCCATCTCCTACAAAGTTTGACATGTTGTGCATACAGAGATCCTCTTCTGCATACCTCTGTAAATTGTGGTTATTTGAAATGCTGTTGATCTCACTAAGATGGATCAATTACAGAACTCGTATTCATAATTCATGCAAAAGTATATTTTCCCAACATGGCTGAAAATACTATTTAATGTGCAGCCTCAGATGACAAACTCATTATACACAAAATCTATACCTGACTCCAACATTTACACATACCTAAAAGGCAAATTGCAGCAGCAAAATCGGTGGATACACACAGCAGAAGCCCTCTCTTCTCAAGCTTCTTGCGTTCCTTCTTCCTTATGTTGCTGTCATTCGGTATCGCTACATCGATCACTACCGCCATCTTCTTCTGCTTGTCTACCACCACCTTGTCCGGTTGGTTAGCCACCACCATTTAGTCCGTCTGTATCTGGATCTTAGCGCCGTCATTCTCGACCATCCCACGTTTACCCTTTTGACCTTGGGACTTCCAGGCCATACTCGGTACAGATGTTTCTGTATACTATCCTGGCCACTTGGTGATGGTGTTTCATGTATGCCCTGCCTGCTAGCATCTTGCACCCTTCTGTTATGTGCTGGATTGGTTCAGGGTCATCTTTACACAGCCTGCCTGGGGTCTTGCCTGGTGTGATAGACCCCAAGGCTCAAGCTCAGAGCTTGTTCCCGTGCTGCCATGATTAGTGCCTCTGTGCTGTCTTTCAGTCCAGCTTTGTCCAGCCACTGGTAGGACTTCTGGATGTCAGCCACTTCCTTTATCTGCCGGTGGTACAGGGGCCTATCCTTCCATGAAGGTTCCTCCTCTTTCTTGGGTTTCTGCTGCCTGTGATTGGTTGGGGCCATCTCCCTGATGTATTTTGTGGATGTTTGTTGTTTCATCCTGGACTGTGGTGCTGACACTCACCAGTCCTTGGCGTCCTTCTTTCCGCTTAGCATACACCTCAGGGTGCTGGACATGGCGTGAAACCCTTCAAGCATGGTCAGAAGCTTCCTGGTCTTGATGTCATTATTCCAGCAGGGTACCTGATCACGAGCAGGGCGTAGGTGTTGATAGCCCAGATCTTGTTATTACCAGCTGACTCCTCAAGACTTGCCTGACCCTCAGCAGGCACTGTGTGGTTGCAGCTTTCCTAGCGGCCTCTTCATGGTTCCCATTTGCCTGTGGGATCCCCAGGTACTTGTAAATGTCAATATTGCCTTCTGGTAGTTCTATGATTAAGTAGTCAGGTAGTTCTGACTACCTTCCCTCTCTTCGTTGTCATCCAACTACACTTCTCCAGTCCGTACGACATTCCAACATACAGGCTACGGAGACCTGACGCAGATCTTGTTAAACTGGGCTACATCCAAGCTGGTGTTGCTTCATATTTATCTGTCGCACTCATGTCTGTCAGGTACCACCGTAAGTCAGTGGTACCTGACTTGATTTATCCTGTAGCAATGATCTGAAAACTGCTCTTTTCTTTATCTCCATCTATCTCTCTATCATTCACACTTTGTTTGCTTTGGTGAAATAACAAAAGTCTTTGGGGTTGTCTAAAGATTCACTTTGTAATCTCGAGAGTGAGAATTATGACAGTGTAGCAGAGGGCTCTGGTATAACACTGGCTGGGGGTAAAGAGTGAAGGTTGGCTCAGGCAGGCAGCAGGCACAGCTGCAGGTTATCAGGTTGATTAGCAGCCTGATAAATAGCAGCCTGATAAATAGGCTTTCTCTTGGCTGAGGCTGCAGGGATATGCACACAACCACTGGCAAGTGTTTCACAATGAAGCTGAGTGTTGCATTTTGAATTGTTTAGTTTGTGCTTAAATGAAGAAGGTGCGCATGTCTATGCCCTGGTGTATGTCAAAGTAACTATGCAAAGCTAGTGCATTTCTTTTTTGTTGTTGTTAAGCTGTATTTTTTATACAGATGTAAAATGTTTACTTTCCTCCACTGAATTATCTTCCTGCTGCAACATCACACATTTGGGACAGAAATTTAAAAAGATCACAACTTGTCTAAACAAATGACTCCTAACCCCATGATGGAAGGGTAAATTTTTACGCTTCACCAAGGTGGAAATGCTGGCGTATTAATAAAATCAGACAGGCAAATACATCATGAGCTATATGAGGCATGTGACCTAAAAATTCTCTCAAGCTTTTTCATCATGGAAGGCAAACACCACCCTGGCAGGTGAAACCATCACATATGCAGTACCGTTTATGCCTCGGAGAGTTTCCTCCAGGTGCTATGATGATTCTAAACCGGTCATGGATGTGGTACATAAAGTCTTTCAAGTAAATAGAATAAAGTAATCTGTGAATGAATGGTTATGGTTGCATTTGGCTTGTAGTCTAAAGCACTTTGCGTGGTCAGTAAGGACACAATATGTCAGATAGCCAGATTTTAATAATAACTAATGATTAAATGCAAAGCGGTGTATTAACACAGTGAAAACAGGTGAGCAAAGACGAAACAATCTTCTTGTGCAATACGGGAAGCCCCCAGCAGATAACGCCTATTGCAGCATTACTAAGAAAGGATCCACCGTCACCTGATCCAGGCCTAACTATAAGCTTTTTCAAAAAGGAAAGTTTTAAACCTAATCTTAAAAGTAGAGAGGCTGCATGTTCCCCGAATCGACACTGGGAGCTAACATCATTTTTTCTTTATTGTTTCTCTTGATATCTTAAATGTCGTTCAAACTGCGACGCCACTACAGAAAACACACATTTTCTACTGCGATACTGAATAGTGACATTAGGCAAGTGAGTGCTTACAAACAAGAGAACAGTAGATGATAGCAATGTGAATTCATTTAACCATTTGACCTTTTGTCTTTTGGGGTTCTGTTGTTGACTGTGATAGCCCCTTATGGGATGTACTAAATGTCACGGTAGAGTAATGTGGCCAGAACTTTGATTCTAACAGTTAACACAGAGAACTGCATCTACTGGTGTATTTCCTGGTGACATAGAGACCTTAGAAAAATTGAGTTACATGTGTGATATCACGAAAAATCAAGATACGTAAATAAAGTGGCATTTGTGTGTCTTTTACTTCAAAAGTATCAATGTTTTACACACTGGCTCAACAAGATATGACCTGCTGTCCCTGTTTTCTTTTGCAGTTCAAGGCTGCCGTTTGTGTCAAATGCAGACAGCCAGCAAATTGAACATTGGAAGTAGTGTACTGAGGGATGAAAAGGAGAAAGACAGCTGGAAGTGCAAGTAAAGAAGTTTTATTTTGTTGAGCTTTTTGTAAGGTGGGTTTATCACTGTCAGTGATGCAGGTGTTGATTTCCAAACACAAGCCAAAAATGAAGCTTCTGTGTTTTTGATCTATTGTTGGATAGGTGCCAGCTGAATGTTTTAATTTGAAAGTTGGCCTCGGTGAAACATTTGTGATTTGTTTGGTTGTTTTTTCATTAAGCCCATCTGATATTCTGGATAAATAGACAAGAAAATAAGCTAGCTGAAAACTCTCATTTGTGATGAGATGAAGAACGAAGACAAGTGTAGCGTGTTTGAGTTTTTGCCTATTACATTGTTTTGGTTTTATATAGCTGCGTAGCATTAACATTCTTGCTTGTGACACCCTAAAATATGTTACAGAATATAGACATATTTTTATAGACATATTTTTAGTTCAGTTGATGACTTTTCAAGTGGAAAAGCCAGCAAATATAGACCAACACTACATTATGCTGAGTTTTAAAAGCTTGCACTTCAGTGTTGTTTGATATGTCTCAAAACACGAGAGCACTTTTATCAAAGCAACTAACGCTTTATTGTCATAGACTTTATAAGAGTAGAAGGCATATGTCTCATGATTTTACAGTAACACTTTTGAGGGTTTTTTTGTGTTGTTGTTGTTTTTTATTCAGGTGCTGAATCCTTCCCACTACACCACTCAGCAATTTCACACTATACAACTCTGTGGTTGTGATAATCTGTGTTTTGAAATGTCCAAAGAATAGTTATTCCCCCTGCACCAGCTTTTCTATAAATCCCAGCTGGTAGCTTCTTCAAAGATGACTTCTCAACATGCATTCCAAGACGAATGTGCATTGCTCTTATTTGCTGTCATAGTTTATGCTACACAAACTAGGTTACTAGTTCATTTTGAGGTCATCCTGGTTAATGGCCTTCCTTTTGTGAGAAGGTGCAGGACACCCGCTTTCCTAGAAAACAACCCTATCCTTTATGATAAATACAGTAGCTGTCTTTGTGTGTGAGATAAAATAGCAGTTACAGCAAATTGTGAAAAATGTGGAAAAATATTGACGTGCAAAAATCTTGTGCATGATTTCTTCAGAATATAAATGCAGGCATATGCATTTGTTTATACTCTGTCATTACCTGGCGATTACATGATGCAGAGTAATGCAATATAAATGTAATTAGTAGTGAAAGAAATAGATTTTTGCTGCGAGCAAATAAGTAATGCCTTACTTTCTCTGCTTTTTTGTTAAATAAAGACCCCAACATTGTCCAAGAGTGCACTGCTCCGGTGTACTGTGACTATGTTTTACTGCTGAGGTTTTGGATTTCCAGTCAAACAGATCAATTGTACAACAGTCTGATCCTGCGTCTAAGCCAGGGACACTCTTTCCAAGTCCAACAAACCACAGCTTACCAGAAAGTATCACTGCAGCTCCTTTTTTTGGCTGCAAATCACCTCACTGTTCAGTCAGTCATATGCCATACATGTGTGTGCACACATAAACCCACACACAGACACTAAATACTATATCCAGAATGGAGTTAATGGCTAAAAGAGACTGCCTTCACAATGATAATGCGATGCAGGCCAAGCTTCTTGGATCCAGTTCAGCAGATAGACACTAAAAACAAAAAAAGAAAAAGAAAGCACACAGTGTCCCCAAATTTCCCCCTCAGACTCATTCCTCAAAGCAGGGATTGAATATCTTCTTGACATATTTGGTTTCACCGTTTCACTGATGTTGCTTTAAAGCTTCATGGCAAAAACGGTTCAAGGTACCTGCCAATGAAAATGACAAAATTCCAAGTAGGAAGCAGTTTTAAGGATAGTATGTTGGAACCATGGATTTAAATGTTGCCTGGTGCAAAGTAAAATATCTCAGCAGTTGGACAAATTGGTGTACTTGTAAATCTCCTAACTCATATAACTCAAAGTGCCCCGATGTTCTCCTTGCACCACCATTTGTGGTTTTGAGCCGTTCCTGATAGATTCCCATGATACGCAGTGTGGTGCACATATGCAGCCCTTATACAGTGCAATCATTTGATGCTCCCTTATCTGAAACAGTCATCAAGTAAGACTTTTAACTTGTGTATGAATTTGGTTTATGACATTATATGAGCTCAGCTGACAACCCAATCAGCTGAGCTGGAGCTTATGTAAAGTGGTAATTAGCAAATGTTGGCACGCGTCTTGCATCCTAAATGAAGACTGTGGCAGTGTTAAACATTTTACCTCTTTCACATCATCACAGAGCTGATGTGAAGATGTAGGCTAATGGGCTTGTTTACAGTGCGCATGTATGAGTATGTTTACTTTTTGATGCATGATACAATGTGTTGCATAAACAGAGAGATGTCAGCACCAGTAATCGTTCATTTGAAGTCACAATATCTGAAGAAGAAGTGTTACATTTGCTTCACACATCTGGTGGCTAGCATTGCCTTTTCAATTTTCCTTAAACATTGTAGTAATTAATTCTGCATATGTTTCAGGGGACATAGTGTTCCTTCATAATTTATAGGACCTGACAACACAACACTTCAGACCCTAAGATGAAAGCATGCCCTTTCCCAGAACACTCAAATTAGTTCGTCAAACTTAATGATTTTTTTGTATAGATCAATTCTTCCTCTGGCACACCAAAGGAAAGATAGGAAGAGCTCTTAGAGAATCAAGAACCTAATAATACTTTAAAGCATCTGACAAGACCCAAAGACTGTATTTTGGCTCATAAATCACTCATTTTAACTTCAAGGACTTTCCCTTCAAGAAAACATCTGAATTATACAACGTGTTCCTGTGTAATGCATGAGGGGTTTTAAAAAAGGCAGACAGGCAAAGCTATAGGCACTGTAGAAGTGTGTTACTATGTGTACACATATCTGCTGACATGTGTAGGCATCAGATTAAGTTTATTTTTATATAATTATTTAACATCTGATTTAGGAGAAGAGAAAAATGTTGCGTGTTCTGTTGACTCTCTCAGTTTCTGCTGTGACATGTGGATCGTGGGGTAAGAGTATGGTGTAAGGATCCATCCTGCCTTGCATCAACGGTTCAGAGTACTGATGATTGTGTAATAGTGCGGAGGATATTTTCTTAGCGTGTTTTGGGCGGCTTAGGACCAGCCGAGTATTTTCCATGACCATAGTTTATCCGAATGTTATTGCTGACCATTTCCATCCCTTTATAACCAAAATATATGAGTCTTCTGATGGCAGCTTCAAGCAGGATCATTAATGTGGAGCACCTTTGGATTGTGGTGGAATTAGAGATTTGCATCATGGATGTGTGCAGCTATCATGTCAGCATGGCCCACCCTAAATTAGATTTATATTTATAATATATATTTGGGCTCTCATCTCATTTGCACATGATTTAATGAGAATTTCCAGTAATTTAATACAGTGTAATTTCAAATGTATTATTTCAGTAATAATAAATTAAAAAGGTCAGACCCTGAAAGAAAAATATTTGGCTATAAAGCACCAGTAGCTTTAGGCGCAGTGTTTGCCATGGCTAAATAGAACCCACTTAATCAGCTGACAAAGGATACAACAAATATAGTTCCTCTATTTTTTTGTTACTTTATTAATGAATCTGTATCAACAAAGCCAGTGTTTAACCATAATTGTCAGGCTCAGGAGAGACTCGGAGGCAGACCGTCACTAAGGTTCACAATTTTATTTACACGTAGACACCAGGTGCGGGTATATACAAGTGAGGGGGCACAGGAAGAGGGTCTCCGGGGAACACAGGCACGGGAAGGGAACGGCTATATACACAATCCACTGAAGCTCAGGTAGCTCGGGCTCCGGTCTTTAGGTCACCGAACGGCGGTCCTCAGGCTGGCGAGAAATCTGGCACAGAGAGGAAAGGCAGGTAAGTAGTAGCACGACAGAAACTCGGAAAAAGGCTCAGATAGGTGATGACACTGATGAGTGTTACACAATAATCCAGCGAGGAAGCACTCTCAGCAGCCGCCTTAAGAAGTGCGTGAGATGATTGTCTGCAGGTGTCCGAGCCAGGGGCTGGAGCCGTCATGACTCTGCCCCGGTAGAGCGCAGTGCGCGGAAGGGGAGAGAGGGAGATGCAGCACAACAAAAACACTTGTAGCCATACAGAGTCAGCCGAGAAGGCACAGGGTCATGACAATAATTGTACCATATTAATACATTTTCAGATATTTTATGTAATTTTGTATATTTTTTTTAGTTTTGCTTTAAGCTTATGGCAAGAAACTTAAAGCACAAATAAGCTGATATCAGGTATATTCAGAAACATTCCTGAATAATAAATTGATTCTAGTTCTGCTGTGTTTGAATGTAATGTCATCTTTTAAATATGCTTTTTATTCATGTCAAACCCTTAGGTCTTGCTGGGGCTGCAAGATTGTTAGATCAGCTCACCACATGTTGGACTCTTTTACTCTCTGGCAAAGTGGGAGATTTATATTCAAAGAAAACAGGAGAAGTCATGAGTAATTTAAAAAAAAAAAAAGCTCAGTGGAAAAAAACAATATTGATTGGGCTGCGTCTTGACATTGCATAAATTGTAAGCATACTCAAAATCTTATTCTCATCAGTGTGCTTATATTGAAATAACAAGAATTTGATACACGTAAGCAAACACAGCAGTTTTATTGCAACAATTATTGTGAATTATGAATGTGATCACTCATAAAATTGTTTAAAAATGTTCAAGATGAATTTGAAGTTTCTTCATTCATCTGTCAATCTTTTCTTTTTTCATCCTGTACGCCAAAGATGTTCCAGGTGAGACAGAACGGAGGCTGATGAAGTCGGTGTCTGGAGTTTTGAAAAAGCGTCTCTGTTTTCTCTCTCATCCTACATCTGCTATTTTCAATTTCGACAGACACTTCTGCCTTCCACTCTCCTAGCTGCTAAAGTGCAGCTTTCACTGCACCTTTTATTGATCCTGCAGAGACACAAACTTTCAGATGTGCGAGCGGGATCAAAGGGCCAGAGCTTGAGCAGCAGTCATAAAGAAATAATAAACCCTGTAGGTGAAAGCTGCTGGTAAGTTTCTTTAAAACAGACCCTGAAGTGGAGCAGAACAGAACATAAATGACATCAGTATCACACTGACAAGTGCAGACGATAATGATGCATGAAAAGGCACTACACACTCGACAACAATGTCTTTAAGATAGAAACACTACCACATGTTTTATTCATATGATTGAAAGCATATGTTTTTCCCTTTAGCCTGTCATTTTTAGATGAACACGGTGCTTTTCAAATTTATTAGAACACCTGCCATAAAATCAAGAAAAAGCAAATTTTTTGGAAATCTTTCAAACTAATTTAAAGCAAAAAGAAATATTATATCATAATCATATTATATTGTTGGTTGTTGATTGATTTGTCAGACAAATAACAAACTGAATTCACATTTTTATTATCTGAGAAGTAAGAAATAAGAAGTTAATCAAGCATGACAATCAACCACTAAAACAATTTTTTTCTATTTTCTAAAAAATAATAAAACTGTTGGATCAAACATTATGGAAACATGGAAAGGATGTCGGGAAGTACCAGTTTTACTACTAATTTATGGCCGCTGTGGCATGAACCAAATTTTTTTCACCATTGTACCTCCTACCTCTAAAGGTCACATCCCTCATATACTTCATAGAGAATGAAAAAAGTATTTCAGATCGAACCTTTTAATATTTTTTAAATTAATTTTAAAAATATCTTAATGACCAACACTGATCTTTACTCGAATTTAACAGCACAATGGATCCTATGAATGTAAAGATGACATGTACATTATTACAGAGCCCTGCCAGAGACATTCAAGGTGGAAAGAAAAGATGAACTAAATGAGATCCTGAGTTACTTTTGTGAGATCCTGCAAAGGTTTTGCAAGATCCTGGAAATCGTACTTCTAGCTGTCCAGAGTCTGCAGCTGGTTGCTAATCAAGTCAACAAAGAGGTCAGAGTACGCCTCATGATGATGGTGTCCCCTTAAACTAAGAACTTTCTTCAGATATCTCTCACTTATATAAAAAACGTGTCTCCTGCTAAGAACTGATTTAATGTCTTTATAGTGTAGGCCAAGCTCCAAATAAAAATTGCATGGTTGTGTGTCTTCCATCACTATAGTTGTTTCCAAGGTCTCAGTACTGACCTGGAAGTGCATGCATGGACTTTTGCGCAAAAGTAACTCAGGATCTCGCAAAAGTACATTTTCGATCTTTTTTTACTCCGATGTCCCTTACAGGGCTCCTTACTTTCTATACTTCTTGTATTTCCTGAAAAAAAAAACCATGTATGTCATATGAAAGGAAAGTAAGTTTTAAAATGCTTGCTAATTAATACAAACAGCCAAACCTGAAATGTTTTGAAATGCAAAGCTCCTTTGATTTATTTGGAAAAGCAGTGGAGCAAGGCTGCTGTCCATTAGAGACAAAGTGAGGCTGCTTTTCTCTAAAATCCTCTTGCAATTTGACCACTATTTATTGCAGGTGCAATAAATGCAAACACAACACATCCAAATACACAGACTAATACAGAATTGGGTTAATGATGGTCAGCATCACGGTTTTGCAAACAAGTGTTATCATTAAAAAGACATGATGTACCTGACATTATGCAGCACAGGGAGCAGTCCCCCCTTCAGGCAAGCTAAGCCTCTCTTATTTATCAAGTGATGAAGTAAATTCTAGAATGTCCAAACAGGTTTAAATGGGCTGACAAGCCAAGCCTTCAATGAGATTTCAGTGGAGACTGCACAACAGAATCACTTTAAGCTCTTCATAGTCACTGAAATCTTGATTTGCCATCAGTTAAAAAACATGTATGAACAAATCTGGGGAATAGTAAAAAACAAAGAAAGAAAGAAAGAAAGAAAGACAAAAATGGTATTAGTAAAAAAAAATATTAATCAGTTATTTTGAAAAATACATGGCCTAGTTCTGAATAGCAAAACAGAAGCATAACATGTAGCATATATTGAGCAAGTTGAGTATATCCGGCTGCAATAAGCTGCAGTCAAAAATAATGGCTAATATAGCACAATAATGTTAAAAAAAAAAAGCTAACAATGTGTGGCTCATTTGATGCTTTTCAAAAATGATAAAGAGAAATGCTTTCATTTTCTAATTTCAGTAATTATTGTGCTCCATCCCATAAACTGTAATGCAACCAAGCGCTGAACATTTAATGCTTGGCGAGGAGGAAAAAGGAAGCAGGACTCAGTCACTGGTGTATGCAGAGGCAGCGCATAGGGTCGATGCACAACACAGTCCCAGAGGAAATGCACAGCCACAGATCTTAGCAGCTCATAGTCAGCCCTTATTAAAAACCAGGGCCAGGCAAGCCTCGGCTGTATATCATAAGCCTTTATCTTTTAATGTGCTGGCAGAGCATTATACCACATTTAACCAGTCCAGCCAAAATGCAGTCACTTGGTGTCTAATTTTAACAAGTTATTTTATTTTTCGAGGAAAACCTTATCGCTCTAAACGCAGGACTGCTGAATTCTCACATTAAAAGGCCGCTTCATTCATTTCAGAAACGAAGCTCATGATGAGAATTGTATGAGGCTGAATTAAACTAAACATTCATATTCCAAACGCCACCTGTGTTTTGAAATGATCTTCTTTTCAGTTTTGAAGGGGAGTCGGTTGCCTTTTCTAAGCAGCTGGCTGTAATAAACAATGACACATCCAATTAAAAATGCACAACAATAAACGGTTTAAAATTAAGAACATTTCACACTTTACAACTAAGATGCTGTGAATTGCAGGTATGTTAATGCTCGCTATGCACACTTTTAACTCATCAGCATTTGAGCTGAAATAAGGTACATCATCAGTTCAAGGACCTAATGTCTTTTTGCTGATGAGGGAAATGAACATCACTTGCAAATGCAACCTGTGGCTGTATATTCTTCACTCTTTTTCTCTAACTAAATGCTTGCTGCCAAAAACTCTTTATGCTCCGGTTTAAACGTTATCCTTGAAATATGAGTGCGCTCTGTGTTATTTTTATTCTAGATTCAGCTCTTTTTTTCTTATTAACCCATCAGGCGTGACAGAGTAGAACTAACTGGCACTAACTTTAGGTGATTAACATGTGAGTTGTGTTAAGTGTCTGTGCTTTCAACTGACTATACTACTCAGAAACCACTGCCTCGCCTGCATCATTGACATCTTTAAACTGCCATCAAAGTGCTTGCTTCATTATAACCACCAGCCTCTCCCTGTGGCTAATATTACAAAGAGACTATTTGGAGAGCTGCCACATATGACAAACGTCCCACAAGCCTTTAGTGATTGCAATGAATCCAGCATGAAAGTTATTTGAATGTCATTGATATGGAGATTATGTTTATACACAGCAATTATGAATTGGGGATATTTGGGCTGAACTTCCCCCAAAGTCCAAACTTCCAATTTTTAAGCTGATATTTGAAGTGGATCTTGAAAAAAAGAAATTCCATTAGTGTATTATGTGGAAAAGCCTCCAGGAATGTATACTCTGTATGCGGCTGTGTAGGGCAGCGTACTGTGTATAATATGCATATTTTAAACCTTGACGTTGAGAAGCCAAATGTGAGCTACCTGCTAGCCAAGTTTATGGGGCATAAACAGTAAATAATGCTGCTGTGTCACATTTTCCTAGAAACTTTATTTAGATGCACTCACACTTTATTAAGTACCCCTTGCTTGTACCCACCTTTAACTACAGAACTGCAGCAAAAATCTCAAGCCACCCCTCATTTCTTTATATTTGTTTGGGAAATGGGAAACAGGTGCAGGCATTTATTGAAACATATGCAAAAACAGAATTCATACAGTTCTGATGAATTTACTGTAAAGTCCATATTTGGGTAAATCCCTTTTCAACAAAGTCTGAACTCTTTTAGGCAAGATTTTCTGTAATTTCTTTAAGTACTCTTCAGAAAGCATTCCAGGCTTCTTGAAGGACATTCAAGGCTCTTCTTATGATGTTGGCTGTCTTTAGTTTCTTTCTCAGTCAAGATGGTGCTACACTACTTCAATAATATTGAGGTCTGGGAGGAGGCCAGGATTTTGGTCCACATTAACATGACATGTATGCAGTGGCTGCAGATTTGTCGGCTGCACATCTGTGATGCAAATATCCATCACATGCCATAGGTGCTCTATTGGATTGAGATCTGGAACTAAATTAATTTATTATGTTCAACAAACTCATTTTTCGCTGATAAAATCCACTCAAAGTATCCAGTGTGAGTTAATATCTTTTGGCACTCAGCACTTCAGGGAATACATGTGGACTTAGTATTCAGTCTTCTTCCATAATCTTTTCTTTTTTGACGAAATCAAAACTCTAGGAAACTGTGACTTCTGATCTCCAGTATTAAAGCCCTGTGCTCTGTACATTTGCTACCCCCCCACCTCACTTGAAAATTATTTTAATGAAAAACACAATCCAGGCAACTGTGCTTCCCCAAATATGCAGTTAGCAGTAGAATACAAATGTAGCAAGATGCTCTCAGATATCACAAATCTCTGCCTAGGCAGAACTGTATTGGATTTTCTATATGTTGCTTTTTTCCCTTTATTTTCTTTAAATATAATTTAAGTCTTTTGTACAGCAGTAAATATCAAATGAGGGTAGCATGACAAATATTTACTTTAATTACACAAAAATTATGTAGGAGTAATGGATAATATTGATAATATTGATTTATGAATAACTGGACTTGAATAACTTGAGCTTATTATATATTATACTGCAGTGTATTGCTGACTGAACAGCTCGTTCTCTTTCTCCCGACAATACTTTCCTTTAGGGTTATAACGCATTTTTGAAAGAACTTGACAGAAAAGATTTGAAATATAAAAGTGAGCTCAGAGGTCAAATATGACAAACTATAATTCTAGGCAGTTAAATTTAATGCGTTGTTTTAAAGATGAAAGAAATTTTAAGAAATTTTGACCCTGAAAAAGAGGTCAAACTAACATGAAAGTGAGAATTACCATACATCCCATTCCCTTTATGCCTACATGTTGTTAATACAAACAACAGCAGTAAGAATCATAGTTTTAAATAGCTCCTTTTAGCTATCATCGCTTCGGACTTCAGATCAAGCAATTAACCTTGAAGGAGAGGTCAGAGGTCAAATGTGACATTTTTCTGTTGACAGAATACCCATACTTCTAAAAATCCTACTCTCTAAGTTATAAGGCTTTCTGTCATTTTTCGACCAATAAATCATTACGTTGAAGACCTTGGTGGACATGAGCCAAATTTTTATGGACCTTTAATACAACCCTTCTCCATACCACTAAAATGTTTTTAAGAATGCATTCAAAACATTTTGGGCTATTGTCTTCACAGACAGAACAGCACACGGGCATGCACACACGCAAACACTACCAAACATGTAATCTTTCTGATAACAATTAGTAAGACACAGTAGTAAGAGGGTGTCCTTGTAGTGCAGTTTTAGTACTGCACAATTTCAGCATTAATGAACATATATCATGATTTAACCTATCAACATTTATCAACAAGATGCTTGCTTAAGGTCATCTTAATATTTTAGGTGTTTTTACACAAGTTTCTGTTAAGTATATTTTAAGGTATAATAGCTAGTATACGATTAGCATCAGGCACATTTTATAAACATTTTGTCATGTATGAAGATAAAATGATTTAAGCAGAAACTTAATCTGAGCATTAGCTGCATATTATGAATAAGACCTTAAAAGTGAATTCATAACACTTAAACACTTAAGCCCTGTCAAATGTAGATCTCTCTCTCTCTCTCTCTCTCTCTCTCGCTCTCTCTCTCCCTCTCTTTAAGTCTCTTTACCTGGGAGGACTTGCTAATGGAGAATAATCCCTTTAGAACTCCCCAAATCCTCTGTAAATCAAAATACAGGGGGATTTTGTGGGACATGTATTTACTTCAATGAAAAATGTCTTCAGAGCACACTAGTAAGATGATAGGCATCATAATCTGCTCCAGTTTGGGCTTTTTAGACCTAAATTCCATCTCTGAGTGCACTTTGTATTTTTGTATACCCATTCTTTCCCCTAGTTCTCTAAAAAAAACAAAAAAAAAAAAAAAAAACATTAATAGAGAATCCAGATTTAATGCAATTCCACATGACTGATGCTTTTAGCATCTTCCCAAACAACCAGAGAACCTAAAGACATCTTGCAATCTCTCCACTCCACTCCATAGGCAGAGGTGCGTGACAGGGGCATTATAGGTGCATTACTCTCCACTGATTCAAGATAGTCCATGCTAGTCCATGCACTGGGTCTGAGCATAGACTGAAGAAAACTGGGGCCATGTGTGTGTATTTTTTAACAGTATTTTGTGTTTCTTTTTTTCTGCTGAGATGCAAAAAATCCATCACAGAGAGTCTGAGTTGAATCATTAAATGTATTACTTTATGTGGCTTAGTGAAAAAAAAATGTACACAGCAGCAGCCATTAAAAAAAAACATACCTAGGAAAATACTTGATGTATTATAAAGAAGCAAAGTGGAAAATGAACAACGCACTGTAAAATGCATGCCATTACATTTAATTTTAAAATGCACTGGAACAAAGAGCATTAAAGCAAGAACCAATGACTTTTCTTCTTTCTCATTCTCACACTGCTCAACCTTTCCCCTGCTCTTTGTGTTGAAGAATGGAAACAGAGAGTGTGTAATAGTGTTCTCCACTATCAAAGACAATCATTCATGGAGCATGAGGGTCCATTAACCAGAGGTTTGCAGTGCATTTCAGGCCCTCATTTTGTTTTATTGTTTTGCTACCCATGTTTGCTGAAGTCACACTAATAATAACAATGCAAGTTTTCAACTTACTTCCAGTTTTCTTTTTTTTACTTAGATATAACAATGTTTTTGAAAAACTTCAGTCTGGATCAGGCATTTTGGTGTCTTATGAAAAAAACATTACACTGATTAATGACCGCTATTACCAGGTTTTCCCCTCTTGTAGAATCTTAATCTACAAATCTTCTCTTTTAGTGGTATCAGTGAAAAGATTTTGACTTTACAATGTATGTTTAGCTTTATTAGGGTAGATTGTGAGTAGATATCTGTAATCTGGGCTGTCTTTGGTGTGAATATGTTGGTGATTTAAATCTGAAATCGGTCTTTTTATCATGTGACTTGAAGGAATGACCTAACATGTATTCTGTCATTTCTCTAATTTACACTGAAAGGTGTTTGACATCAATTGCTGCAAGAGCTTTTAGTCAAAGTAGATATGTCTCCTTAACATGTCTTAAAATAATCATATACTATGTCAGTGTAAGTGAAATAATATACAAATAGAAGAGAAAGATGACTCTACTATGAACAAATGCCAAAATAATGTATTTTTTAAATAACCATACAGCCCATGGGAGTTTTTAAAGTGAACTGTCCTTTTAAGGGTCTAAGAAATATTGAAGTTAAAGTTATAAAATTAAATATTAAATTCAGGTGTGTGGTATGTGTGCTCTCACTGCATGAAAGTCAGGCGCCCTTTCCCTGCACTGGCGCTGCATATTGGCAGTAAGTAATGAAATGTAGATTCATCTAATATGAATATAATTCCAATTTCCATTATCCTCAGTGCACCTCTTTTCCAGTCCAATTTCTCTTGGTTCTTTTGTAAATAAGTTTATTAGTAAGCCTTTGAAGATATTGCAATTACGGCCCAGAAAATATCCATCCATTTATCCATGTTCATCCATCCGTCCATCCATCCTGCTTATCCAATTTAAGGCCCTGCTGGGCTAGACCCACACCCTGCACAGGTGGCTAGTCTAATATAGGGAGACAGACAACCATTCACCTATGGCCAATTTTAGAATCACTGTTTAATATAACTAGCTCTGCTTAGGACTGTGCTTGAAGGTTGGAGTGCCTGAAGAAAAGACACACACACACACACACACACACACACACACACACACACACACACACACACACACACACACACACACACACACACACACACACACACACAGAGAACATGGAAACCCTTCGTGCTGCGAGGCAACAGTGCTAACCACAGTCCCACTGTGCCCATACCTAAAAAAAACAAAACCCCTCACAAAATATAAATCCTTCCATCAGTGGAGTACAACAATACTATAATAATGTCATGAATAGCTTGAGTGCGCAAGAGGAACATGCTTTGTTTTTCATGTCTACACTACAAAGGTTTGCAGGAAAATGGTTATTGTAAAATATAACTAGATTATTTGAGCACTATAAAAAAGCAATTATCTTTTACCATGCAATCTGGATAATTATCTCTATTATCCCGCTTTCATTATTTGCCTTTGCTTACATTGTTTCTTTCTTTAGAATGGCAGAGTTGATAGAAGTGCTAATGTAACATTTAGGGATTCTACAGGCACGAGTCTGGCAGGCGTCCTACTTTAATTTGTATGGAAGCCGTGATGCATGTGCAATGCCACTGGCTGAGTTAAAAAGAAGTGGTTCTAGTTGATGAGACTGAGGAATTGATAGGACTTAGCCCACTTAGATGGTGTGTCCAGAAAGCATAAGGAACACATATAGCACTTGGAAAATCACAATTTGGGGAAAGAACTCTGATTGCCTCAGTAAGTTGTAATTTCAGAAGTGACCCATGTTTAAGTGTGAGGTCTCTGCTTTGCTAGTGTGTGGCTGTTGTGTGGTTTCTCAGGTAACATTTGACTGAACTTTTTCTATATAATTGATGTATCTGGTAGAACGGCTCAACTTGTACTCTGCAAGTTGATAAGTAAAACTTCACAATTACATAGTTTGTGTAACAGTTTGAAATGTTTTTTCGTGGATGTGGATGTGTGTGTGTGTGTGTGTGTGTGTGTGTGTGTGTGTGTGTGTGTGTGTGTGTGTGTGTGTGTGTGTGTGTGTGTGCGCCACCCATGTTTGAGAGGTTGAAAGAGAGGAGCGGGGTTGGTATTTGCAAACTGAGCCGCACACATCGTGATGTCCCACTGTGCAGGTAAGAGGGCCAGTTGTATTCAGAGGCGAAAATGTTACGCATAATGTGATTATGGTCTCAGTAGAGACAGAATTGGAAACACATTTCAAGCCATTATTAGGAGCGCTACTCAAATGCTAAGCCAGAATTGTTTGTTCACAGCATAACAAGTTTATTGTTTTGTTTTTTTTTCCTTCTCAATATTTCCGTGCTGCTGAAGAGCTCTTCTGAGAGCAGCAGGTGCTTCTTGATCCCAGCAGTGCTGCTCTGTTCCTCCCTGTGCTGCTTGTCAGAATGACATCTACCTCTGCACCCAGGTCTCGCCGCTGCGGCCTGTTTACCTGACAGAGAATTAATAAAGGTTCTCCACTGTACCTTACTCCTGCTCTGAAAGTCTGTGGTTTAGCCCACTGTGCTTCAATTACCCCTCGTGCTTTTCCCTCAATATACATACTGTAGAGTTGAGCAACTAAAATGGCTCAGAGAGTCTAATTTGTACACTTACAATTCAGACAAATGAATTAGTAATATAAAGTGTACTGTGGAACACTGATTGAAACTTGTAGTTGCCAGAGGGGGAAAAAGAGATTATTCTAGTAAGCAACTGAATGTTCAGTAAATCGGTGCCCTGAGGAGGAATTGTCCAATCATAGCTTAACCAATGTAAGCTGAGCCGACTTGTCAAGCTTTGTAATTCTGCTCATGCAAGAGTGACGTAAGAGTGATACTTCAAGCATAGTGTCTGTTTTTAGCAAACAAAATCAGAAACACAACAGCAAAAGTGTGAGGAATGGATTAAACTGTGCTCTAATCTGACATATTTTGCTTGTCCAACAAAGTGAACATTTAACATTTAACTTGCAATTTGTTGCCTTAGAAATGGTTGCTTTGAAGACAGAGACCAGGCCTGTGACCACCTGAAGTCGGTTGACTGAGCCATTATTCCGTACAGTATAGCTGCTATTAATCCAGGAAAGACAAAACAAACTAATTACATTAGTTTGTAGAATTAGAATGTGTAATGAAATGGCCCATTCATGACTACCACATCCACACTTTACCATTACCAGCTGGACATTCAGCTTTTTCAGCTAGGAACTTAATTGGTAAGTCAGCTGATAAAGTCTGCCAACTCCTGTTGTGATTTTCAGCTGGTAATTGCTGGCTAGAAAAGCAGAAAAGAAAAGCATTCTTTTGTGTACTTCTGTTTGAATCCAACCCCATTGTTCCAAATAAAGGTCGTTCCAAATAAAGCAGTAAGTCTCCCATCGTATTCCAACATTTCAATTTGAAAGCTTTAGCCAGGTGGCATGCTTAAACAGATGGTCAGTTGTTATAGGAGGAAAAAAAGTTTTTTGGCATCCCTGTCAAGTTTCCATCTGAGGACATCAAACCTTCATCCATGCTGACAGTGGCTGCTCTGGAAAACAAATGAAACATAACAGCACAAATTCCTTATGCTTAGATGCATCAATGGCCAGTTGCCAGAACATGTACTGATCAACATCTGGACTTCTCATGAACTTATAAGTGCAACTAAAGACAGCAGAGCAGTACTTCTCCTTCAGAGACTTGGGAATAGACCAGTTCTTAAGTTACTTAACTGCAGTGACGTCCCTCCACTGATGGCTAGCATTATTTCATTATTTTTGACGTGATTAAAGGAAGCATGCAACATTTATCTGTGGGTTTTGTTCTGCTGACTGCTGTCAACCACATCCTTTTCCTCTCAAGAAGGCCGATCAATATTTAAGTGCCTCTTTTCTTTTGTGTTAGATGTCTAAAGTTCATCTCACCTCAAGCATGTGGCAAGGACTTTTGTCTGGTCATCAGCTCCTCTCTCTTCAAAGTGAACACCTAAAATATTTAGCAAGAACAGTCAGGTATTCAGATGCAAACCCTGCTCGGCCAGAAATCCTGGATGCTGGATGAACTTACCAAGCAAAACTTTTTCTAAGACCTGAAGTAAACAAGTTGCAATGCTCCTTATAGCTTTCAATTCTCCATGAGTGCTGCATTTTGCACAGCTAGGTGCTTTTTTTTTAAGGGGTGTGTGTGTCTTGTTTACACCAGTTGACCGAAGGAATGACATCTAACTAGAACAAGCAATCCATGCTACAGCCTTGTGATTAATAAAGCACATATTGTAGTTGAAGGGAATTGGGAGGATAAGTTGAGGCTGGGAGGAGACAGCTTTCACTTAAGTGTTCACGCATTTTGGAAAATGGCTTACAATCCGAACAGAGGAAGGAAAGTATGGTCAAATCTCTGCAGATTTTAGTGAGTCTGAGACAGAATCGTTTTCTCCCTCAACAGACAGCTTTATACTGTTATCCACTGTACACTCGGCCTCTCCTCTGTACACACCAACACCGTTTCAGGATTTGCAGATAAACAGTTGCCTGCAAATTACATTAAAGATCACTTGCTGTACATAAAAGGAATCAAGTGTAGATATGACCTAAATGTTAGGTGTTGCCTCTGGTATTTCTTAAATCTTATAAACGAAAAAGCCTCTTTTTTCATGAGCTGATAAGTGGCAGCTGCATCATGTGGCAGTGAAAAAAAAATCACTTTTTTCTCCTGGGAGATTGTCGTCTTGTCTGAGCTGTGGTAAAGCTCCACTGGAAATCCCTGGTATGCTGATGAGGGTTTAAAAAGGAATAGCTCATATAATGGGGTGATCCTGGGTGACTTATCCAGATCCCTCACTCATCTTCTTTTATTGCTGTTCACTTTGTCCCCTGTGGCTGATCCACACATGGTGGGTGAGCAATGCTGGAGAAATCCTCAGTGTATTGCCTGTTAATTTTCATCTGCTCTGGTTTTGTCTCATCGGAACAGACAGAGTGATCAAGAATGCATTTTAAATGATTTTGAGTACAACTTTTGCAACAGCCAAAGCAGTGATGAATCAAGGGTTTTGCCAGTGGAGATTTTAAAACCAATGAAAGGGGCTATTATTTAATTTCCATTCATGGCTCAGATATTAAACTTGTAGACACAATGTGAAGGCATACAGAAAATCACAATATAATACAGTGCTGCAAAGTCTTTTGAGAATACAAACCGTAAGATATCTACTGGCTCCTGCTTGTCATTTCAGCATTTAGCAAAATGTTCTCAGACTATTGTATCTTATCAGTTACTGCACTACACAGTTATTTTTCAATGCTAAACTGTGGAAGATGAGTTCAGTAATCTCACAGCCTGAGGAAAGAAACCACTCCACAGTCTCCTGGTATGGCAGCAGATACTCTTGTTTTCCAGATGGTAGATGGTGGTTCTGGATACTTTTCATCACCTGTTACACTCCAGCAGTTATGATGCTTTCTATCTAATACAAATCTGGTCTTCTATAATTTTATTAAACAGTTATTTGTAAGCTTTCTGTACTGGGTGGGCCATGACATCATCTGTGTGATATTGATATAAATTGGTCAACCTAATATTGATGTAAACAGGAGTGTCTTAGACTCCTTTTTTTTCCATTTTCCTTAGGTTTGTTGATACTGAGCAGCAGGTTGTTCTCTGTGCACCACAGTGCAAGATGACTCATCATTGTTTGTAAAATTCCAATTTCAGTACACAAAATAAAGTGGAAGCCACGTCATTAAAATCCAATTTCTATGAACAACTTTTCTATTGTACAGGTAACACGCTGAGACATTGTTTCCATTTCTGCTGCCAAACTGCGCCGAGGCTTTGCAGATTACAGTTTGTGTCCTCTGACTTATTTCTGGGATCAGTATAATATTTCACAAGTCAGATCACCAAAGATAAAATATTAATTTAACCGATTGCAAAGAATTCTAGATGGCAGACACAAAGATCCAGTTAATGTTCTGAGCCTCGTTGTTGTGTTTGTGTAATTAGACTTTTGCAGGCCTTTATCGGCATAAGATGGTGTTTCTTTGCATCTCATTATAAGCCGCAGTTTCATGAATTAATCATTTTTTGCAAAATATCTGCCGGATCCAATTACATTGTTCCTTGCATGACCAATATTCAATTTGTCATCATGGCATGGCTCTTACTAAACTTTTAAATTAGGCACACGCTCTTTAATGACGATTCAGCAGCTAAATACAGGATAATTGCAATACGTACATGATATTAATCAGAAGTGTCAGGTCATGTTTTACACCGAACCTTTTAAAACTTCAAATCAAAGACAGAGAGGACATGATGAGGGACGCTAGACGTTACACAGAAGAATGCTTCACTAACAGTTTTCTGACTCTTAAAAGGATCTAGTCAACTCTTGACAACGCTAATGTGGCTATTAGCTATGTTTGAGTTGTATTTTCCATTTCTGGGAATATTGTTTTGCGTTACAATACAAAACTGAATTTTATATAATAGCTAAATTTACAAGTTGCACTATTTTGCAATGTTATGTTCCAGTAAGTTTCAATCACCATGTCACAGTTCGGCTGTGTGGCAGGCAGGAGAAGGACCCAAACGCAAACTCACAGAGTCAAAAGTTAAACTCAAAAAACACAGCTTTATTGCTGGCGTGGAGTGGGACATGAAAAACAATACAAAATAACCTAAACTGGGAAAAACTAAAGCACAAGGAGCCACAGGGAAAAATCACACAGCTATGATGGAGGACGCAACACTGACAAAGAGAAACATGGGGCATAAAATACACTGAGGGATAAAGAGGGGGAATGAGCCACAGGAGGAGAGCACAGCTGAGAGTAATTAAGCAGGACGAGGCAAGGGAAGCAAAACTAGAAACATTAACATAGAACAGACTGTGAAAGTAAAACAGGAAACACACTGACGGAACTCAAGACATGTGGACTTAACAGACTGGGGGAGACAGAACATAGGGATCTGAAACATGGAACAGAAAGGCACAGTAGATCAACATGAACATAACAACGCCACAGGGGAAGAGTAAAACTGAACACGATGAACACAGAAACACCAGACCTCTTCACAATAAAACAGGAAACATAATGAGACGTAGACATGACAACCCAAACTTCACAATGTAAGACACAGACATGAAACACATGAAAAGCAGGGGAGATTTACCATAGTTGGAAACACGAGGGGGAAATAATAAGAACTAGAAACACTTAAGCATGATAACAAATGAACTTAGGAACCTGAAGGGCTTACATAAACTAAAACATCAAAATGAACTAAAACTCAAAACACTGGGTCATAAGACCCAGGATCGTGACACACCAATACATTACTGAATTTTGGTTTAGGCTGAAAAAGTTGACCTCGGCAAGGATGTCAAAGGAGAATGAATTTTCCACTGCATTTCAACAGGAGCAGAGTAAATAGCAATGTTTGACTTGTATTGACTATTTAAAGTAAGCTGCAGCCATTTGCTTTTGTAATGTTTCTAATACACACAGCATAAAATGTTGTTGTTCTTTTTCTTTATGTTTAGTCCTGCTTCAGTGAGCTCCATGCAGGCCTACTCCTCTCAATAAAGGTTATCTAATATTTGTTTTGGTAATGAGCAGGTATATAGGACTGACATAAACTTGTCTGTGTTGCTTACATCTACTTTTTTATAGTTAAACTAAATTTTAAACTAAATTTAAATATAGATAAAGATAAAGTGAGCACTGTATTCTTAATAATAGATATTATCAGTTAAGGTTTTATCCATGGGTACGGATGAGATAACATAATGGATGCCTCTAATTAAAATTCTGTGGAGAGGACAGTTAGGCCTCATCCTCATCCTGAAGTCAACTTGAACAATAAACAAAATGACTTAAAGTAAAAAAAAAGTTGAAATTCCTGTTTGAGGGGATTGCATCAGACCAATAGACAGCGTTACTTAACGACCTCCCTGCAACCTTGAATATATTCACTGGGGTTTGTGCAAGAAGTGATGTTATCGTTATCCCTGAATAAAATGCAAAGATTATGTCCTGAGGAAGATGTTCCTTTGAGAAAAAATGTAAATGTAACCCCAAACTAGTCCATTTAATTAATTCATCTTAACTATGGCCTGTAAAAAATATATATATACATCAAATGACTTTGCTCAGAATCTGCTCCAGTGTGTGCGCATTTGTAAGCCTGAGTTTCTGTGTGTATGCTAGAGCATGCAAATGCTGGCATGCGTGTCTCAGTGCTTGTTATATTAGCTCGTAAAAAAAAAAAAGAAAGAAAGGAAAAAAAGGCCTTTAGTTATGAGAGGATCTTTTCTCACCGGGAAGATGACCATCCACATCTCGATGAGAGATGTTTGTGTGTAAATAAATCAGTAAAGGTCAAAACCTCCACCAGTCTGCAACCACAATTAGAGCCAGTCCTGAACTCATGGGTCTCTTGAGTGCGGGGGCACAGTGTCTCTAACCCCCACCCCCCTGTTTCCCACCAGTGTAATGTCAGAAACCCAAGCAGAGAGAATCTGAGTGGGAGGTAGATTCAATGGGAAGCTCTCACGCTGTTTACCACTTCTAATGCTGCACTGGGTGTGACTGGGTGTGATGCTGACATATGCAGCGGGATCCTCTTCTGTTGTTAGAGCTTTGCTGACAAAACCTGTGTATAAGTCACGGATTGCCTAATAGTTACTTTTTGGAGTTGAGCTCGTGCACCGCTGTTATTAGATGTGAAATCTTTTCAATATTTAAAAGCCTCTACAGCAGACCAGGATCTGGCTGACAAATATGTTGATGGTGAATAATTTAAAGGGAACAATTTACAAAGACTAGCCACAGCAGAGGTTATGAGTCTCTCTTTTTCTTTTCCTCTGCGGCATCCTGTTGAAATGAGAACAGGAATGAGACAGAGAGTTTTTGCATGGACGGTCTGTGTGCACATGCTTTAAAATCTATGCTTACATATGCATGTGTGCCAGATGAATGTCCTGCATCGCACTGTGTGGCATAAAGGGCCTGAAGCCATTTGTTAGTTTGCTGTGAAGGCAATTTCATAATGTCCTTGTATTACACAACAGTTTTTGTCTTTTTTTCCCTCAATACATATATTCATGAAAGCTGAAAGCAGGATGGGGCTTTGTTATCAAGATACCCAATGTTTTATTTTCAGTTTTTGTATTTTTTATGAAGTGGAATGATAAGGCTGCTTCAAATTGTTGTTTATGGTACAGTGATGATGCAGCAAAACATTTTCAAGGTGAAATGCATATTACAAAATGGTGTTTATCACAGCAGGGAGGATGCTTCCACCCATATACACTGCAAACTTATAAAATCTATATTTGTCCTATTACAAGCCAAGATATCTTTCTTGTAAAAGTATACTATAAAATGAATCTCAGTGATGGAAGGAGTCATAGGCCAGTCAATTTATAAGGAAGAGACGGAGACGAGTGAGAGAAAGAGGGAGACAGGGTGAGAAAAGAGACTGATTGCCTTCTCTCTTTTTATATCATTGATTTATTCACACATGGAAATGGGGGCAAAACAGTATTTTGTCACAGTGATTAAAACTCAATAGAAAGATTGAGCCTCTTCTTCTTTGTCTTTGCACATTCATTTTGCTTCACATTTAAAGGGTAATTGATCATTGATGATCAATATTCAGCACCAAAGACACCAAAGACCAATCAACCAATTGGAGACGGAGAGTCTCCCAGAGCCCACTAGACTGCAGACCCCAATTATGGGCTCACGAGAAGGGATAGCTTGTGATGTATTGGATGTTGAAGATGGTAATAATGATTACATAATGAATATTTAGTGATGCTTGTGCTCACATTCATAAAAGACTATGTTGAATGCAGCCCATGTAGCAAAGAAAGCTACTGTTCAAACAAATCCATGAGAAAGAAAGAGAAAAAACATGGAAAAAGTAAACCAAACAGCCTATTATTAAATTAATTAAGCAGCATTTCATGTCTTGAATAGCCCAGGCATACATTTCGCCATCTGTTAGGTGAGGCGAGCAATGCTGCAGTGGAAATGCATGCTAATACAAAATGCAAACTTCTGACACTGGTCACACTCCAGGCATTTGCAATTAAAAAAGTTGTTTATCACAGCTCCCAGTTATTGTATTGAAAAGCATAGCAATGAACTGCAGTGCTTTAATCAGACTTAGACAGTGCTAAGAATTAAACCGTGTGGGTGAAAGATGATGGCCACTGCTGGTTTTTATTATTAGCTTTATGACACCCGCCGAGCTTCGCTGAATAATTATAAGGTTTATTAATTATTATGAAATACCTCATTCCAACTTAGCTATATGAGAAAGATTTTGCCGAAGATGTTGTTCTCTTGCTTAGTGAAACATTTAAATTGTGTGCTGGTAATCTGGTGATAAATATGAATTGAAGATAGTCACTGTTAAGATATTAGGGTTGGCTTGAATCTGCAAACAAACATTAGGGTTCTGTGGTTTTACCAGAAGGTTCAGCAGTGTAAACTTTATCAGAAGGCGAGTGGTCACAGAGGTCAGAATCAATGCTTAGACATTATGTGGCAATCTAAACGATGCTCAGCTGGTACTCAGTGGCCCAAAGCATGCCAGGAAAATATTCTGCACACCACACCACCACCACAAGCCTGAACTGTTACAAGGCAGGATGGCTCCAAGCTTTCAATGTAATGCAAAAGTGTGACCCTATTTCTGCTGTGACAGGTCACAGCAGAAATCAAGACTTATCAGACCAGGAAACATTTTCAAATCTTCTGCTGTACAGTTTTGGTAAGCCTGCGTGAACTTATTTCCTTTTTTTAGTTGAAAGGAGTGGCAGTTGGCATGGCCTTCTGCTGCTGTAGCCCATCTGCATCAAGTTATGCCTGTTGTGCATGCAGATATGCCCGGAGATGGTTATGCAGAAAAATCCCAGTAGATCAATATATTCTGAAATACTAAGTCCAGCCTGCCTGATTTCAACAAGTCACATTCACAGTCACTTAAACCATGAACTGAGATGGTCTATATCTATCTATCTATCTATCTATCTATCTATCTATCTATCTATCTATCTATCTATCTATCTGTCTGTCTGTCTGTCTTTTCATTTTGTTGATGTTCCTTGATTTGAAGGCGTCTCCTCACAGCTAAAAAAAGCACAGTTTTACATGCAGTTGTTTGCAGCATTTGCTGTCGCTGAGTTTTAATTTCAAATAGCACTGTAGTTTTATACTTTATTATGTTGCACTCTAGTTTCCCCTTGTCAATATTCCCGTTGCTGTTTCACATGACAAAAAACAAACAAACAAACAAAAACAAAAAAAAACAGCATTGTTCTGTCCAATTTCTTAACTGCTGATTAAATTGAGAGCTGTGGGGGGGAAAGGAAATCTTCCACCAAAAAGTATACCACTGTCTGTGTCATGTAGTGATATTTCTTGTTATTAAACAACGAACAGTAATCTTTTATGACAGCAGAAATATTTAGTTCAGGTTTCAAGCAGGTTTATTACATTAGTAGCTGACAGCAGCCTTTAATTTGGCTCACATCTGTGTTTGTTGACTACCCGGTGTGTGTGTGAAGACACAGGATATAGATTTACATAACAACAAAAGCATATCCAAAAAATATTCTGCTTCGCTTCACATCAAGCAGAATATGTTACAGATGCATAAACATCAGGACAGTTCTGCCTTTTTTAAAACTGTCAGATGAAAATGTCAAAACTACAATGAAATGCGATACAAAGGTTAGTCACTGAGAGCACACACACACACACACACACACACACACACACACACACACACACACACACACACACAAACCTCTCCTTGCTATATTTAATTCATGCTGAGTGAACAAACTGTCCAAATATTCTCCTCTGTTTATGTATGTGTCCTTTTAAACAAAATAAAAAACTGGATGTGCCACAGCTTTAGAGAGGTAATATTGCCTGTTATGGTTATCTGCCACATACTTAGGTGCAAGTTCTCACGAGTGACTGACTCATTTTCCATCAGTCGTACAGTACTAAAACACGGCAGCAGGAACAGCAGCAGCCTCATCGCTACTACAACAGATTTAAAAGCAAAAACACAAAGCTGTGAAACTGAGCAGCAGTGCAGCGTTTGCAAATGTCTGAACATCTATATGTGTGTAAAACATCAAAGCTGAGAGAGCTTCAGTATGGACAAGCTTCTTCTCAGAGGCCACTCGCTGTGTTACTCCTTTAATGAGTTTAGGCCATGTGGTAACAAGTTAGCTGATAGATGAGGCGATTATATCCCTCCTTCACTTCACTCGAGGACAGTCCCCAGTTTCTAATTGGTAAGAGAGCTTATGACAAGGGAAGAGACATCTCCCGTGTTTTCTCTCCTTTCCCCCCTCTGTCCCTTACTACTTCCCCAGTTCCCAGTCATTTAACTAATCTTGTTTTATCCCCTTGTCGACAGGCGCAGGACTCAGGCAGTAAAATGGAGTGCAGTAGAGATAACTTGCATGGCAGGGCCACAGTAATTTAATGGGAACAGATGTTTTCCCTGCCAGACTGACAGCAGATCCTTCTCCGGCTCCCTAAAGGGAGGAGAGGACACATTACAGATGGTTGGTGTGCCGCTGGTCATCATTACTAAGGCCCGGTTTTAGACTGGGCTTCAGTTTGGTTGAAGACATGAAAGCAGTGATGGACAGAAGAGCCCTAGGATAAAATGACTAAAGAAGTCTTGGGATTAAATCTTGAAGCAGAATCCATCGTGCAAAAGCATGGCAACTAGAAGAAGAAGAAAAAGGAGTTTAAATACTGAAATACAGCATGTGAGATTTTTGTGTGTCCGCGCGTGTGTGTCCTTGTTTCCATGAAGTCATTTTCCGTGTTTGTACTCAATGTGTGGGCTTTCCTTTATTTGTGTATGAGAGTACACGTGGGCATCTGAGACACAGTCTTCACAACGCTGTCACCAGAGATATCTGTGAGGCAGCAGACCCTGATCAGCTCAGGCACCGTACAACAAACAGTGGCAACAACACACAGCATTAACACTCCCAGAGAGACAAAAATGTGCCTGAAATGTATTCCTCTGCATTTTCTCTCTCTGTTCACATTCGGAAAGATGAATCCCTCGCTCTAACCTGCTCAAATTGAATTCTTTTCTTTTGTGCTGTGGGGAAAAAAAAGAAAGCATTTCATCAAGCCATAGTTTTTCGTATCATGCTTGTAATTTGACTTGTCAGCTGTGCTCTGTAGGTCAGCCTCACACCACATTTTCTTGGCTGTGATGCCATTCACTTCTTCTATTTTAAGGTCAAATATGAAGATCTGATGAATTTTAATGTTTTACTTTTTTAATCAAAGTTTCTAATAATATTTAAAGCCTATTTTTTCATGACCGAAAAATCCTGAGTGTGTGCACTTCAAGAACAAGCTTAATAGGAGATGAAAAAATTGTAATCTATGATTCTGAGTCAAAATGAACTAAATGCATTTGAGAATAAAAGCAGTAATACCTAATGCTATTTAGTTGATAAACACAACACAAGTGGAATGACACTGTAAAGCTTATGATCATTAAAAAATGGCAACATTTACTGTAAATCCCATGGCCCCTGCGGAGGATGATAACACTTCCAAATCACACATCCACTCAATATTGGAGCTTTTCATTTTGATCATCCTGTCAGCTCGTTCTGCACCGATATTTTTCAGTGATTGCACATCCTAACAGTTTCTCTGAAAGGTGATCCATTCAGGTAAACAAGGATTTTGGTAATCACTCCCTTTGCTTCTGTCCAAAACTCTTCAGCAAAAATGTATTTTATGATACAATCTAGCCACACTGCACAAACGCTGCCATTTTTCTTTCTTTTGTATGGACTGTAAAAGCTGTATTTTCTTTGTATCTCACATGTGTGTATTTTTCTTCGTTACTTGTATTTCTGCAGCTTCCTGTTTAGCAGTTTTCAGTGGATTTTAAAGTGCAAAGAAAGCTCTAAAAGTGCATTTCTGTCTCTGCTCATATGACTCTCAGTCAGTCTTTTCTTCAAATCTGTATTCAAACTGCTTGCTAGTACTTATTCTTATATATTCATCACACTGAACATTAACTTTTGCAGTTATTTATATGTATGGACCGTAAATTATGTATATAAGCATGTGCATGTACAACTAGAAATCTTTTGATTGGATAACAATAGCATCAGAGCTGAAAGGAGTGCACCATGGGACTCCCAGAAACTTTCATCGTTAACTGACACATCCAGTGTCAAAAAGCCCCACCATACTGACTTTACAGTATATGTAAGCTCCCCAATAGGCAAAAATGCAATTTATGTGCATATTAAATGCAAGATCACTCCTGGTTTTGGGAAAGAAAAGCTGTCATATTCGTAAGAGGATGTACCAATTGGAAAGGTCACAAATGTCTATAGAGAACAAATGAGGCCGGTAATCGTTTTTCCTGCCAGCCTTCTACAGGCACATAAAAGACCAGGTGCTTGTCTGAATCTTGATGATCCCCTCTAAGTGAAATCATTGACGCACATCCAGCTCAATTAAGCAGCTACTATGGTGAGCAAGAAATGATCACATTCTGTAGTAGAAAAATTCACACTGTGCGACGAGCATCATGAGGATACGTTAAATTACTGGTTATGATTGGCTGTAATGTAACAAATGACTCTGTGAGGAACTGTTCTTAAATCCTGTTTCGAAACAACTTATTCTCCCATGAAGTCCAGCAGCAGCAGCAGTACATCTGAGTAAGTATACCTCGGTGAGAACTCAGGAGCTATTAAAACAGCGTGTAGTGTTACACCTCAAGGTCGTGTGTAGCAGTGGGTGAGGAGGATTACAGGCCTAATGGACACTGCTCAAGTTTAATGAAGAGTCCTGATGAGGAAACAGATTGGTCTCTATCAACTGTTCAGGCGCTGCCATTTCCATTTTCATGGGTGCCCAGATGCTTCACGTGGGCGAGGGATGTTACAGCTGACTGCTGATCCCTGTGGACTAAATCTGTTGTTCAAACACATACACAGCGTGTGCATTTATGTGTTTGATTTTTACAGTAGTCGAGGCCAAAACTAATCCATTTCAGATACGTTGGCGAGTTTATCCTGAATTGTCTCGCTGACTTCTTTGATCCTGATCTGGGTTTCACAGCTCTATCATGTCTGGAAGTTGTGGATCATTCAGAAACACGATGTACTGAAAATAGGTTACAGACTTTACTGTATGTCAGGCAGCCATACACACATATGAAGCTTATATGAAGACTAATTAAAAAAAAAAGAAAAAGAAACGGTTAGAACTTCTAGCCTGTGAAGAAGAAAAAAAATATCTGATGCAGCTTTTTTGCAGTCTGCAGAGCAGCTGGGAATGTGAATTGGATTGTGGTTGAGTCCATGATACTTAATCATTTTCTTATCAGTGGTTGCTGTCAGCGCCCAGCTAAGGAATGACCCCAAAAGAAAAAGGAGAAATGAAGGACGGAGGGCGCCTTATGTTAGCCTGTCTTCTTCCTTGAGCTCAGCAACACACCTGCCTGTTGACACTGGTGCTTTATTCCACCTGAAATCCCCTCCTGATATTCACTCTGTGAAGGTTAATGGGGGATAAAGCATTTTGTCATAAAGCTCACAGCAGCACCTTTTCTCTTGCTCTGGCATTAGACCCAACAGGCAGGACAGAAAGAAAAATTTATATCACTGCCAGCAGTCACTAGTGAACAACTTGTCACGATGGCCTATTTCAGAAAAATATGCCCGCTAGTGCCAAGCTGCAGATGTTTCAAGTACAAGGACACCGCTTAAGATGTGCAGCTTGGATTTGCCACGGACTGCAAGCAGCATTCCTGTGTTAGGCATGAATGAACGAAATCAACACTGTAACTGAACAATCTAAAGAAATAAAAAGAAACCGTGATGTTAAAGGCTTAAAGTCATGATGTGAAGAAATCGGTTCTTCCCATGGGATGAAAAGAAGTGATGAAGGTCAGGCTGAGGTGTTTTTCGGGACAGAAGTCTATTTGACATGCAGGTGGAAAACATTTTCCTCCCTAAAGGTCTCTTGAGCCTTGAGGAAGTAAATGTACATACAGCATAGTGTCTCATTGTCCACTGGCAAAATGACCTTCGCTAAAAGCCTCGGTCCTGTTCACTGTGAAGGTGCAAACTTTTAGTGATACACCAAACATTTGTCATTGGTTAAAACTTAATGAGAATGAGACAAATAAATTATTTTAAAGTAGCTATATTTAAAGGATCAGTCTTCCTTTTTTTACAAAAAGAAGTGGTTTAAGTGTTTCTTCTGTGGCAACTAACATCTGGGCGCACAATCCTCATATTTCACACACAGTTCAGCTTGGTTATTGAGCACAGAGCATGACAGCTGGTTCGCTTTCTTTTACTTTCTGTGGAGCGAACCAAAAATATATTATTGTGTGATTAAGTAAATCTGAGTGAATGGGTCATTGTTGCATACACACACAAGCCTTAATGACTCACTAAGCACGGCTCAGCATTAGCAGTGCTCGATGCAGAATTTATAGAGCAACACTGCCCCCAGCTGAATGTGTCATGTGCAACTGGTGTTCAACACATTTCAAAAGGATGGCTGTTGTTTAAATGACACACATATATTAAAAATGACTTTAAGATGATAATGCATAAAGAACATGAAAGGAGAGCTTCTTCAATTCTTTGCAACTTTTGAACTGTCATGATTATTTCAAAAACAGAGTTGCTACTTATTCTCAGTTCAGAAGCTACATTATGTTTGCAAATCCTTCAGAAGTAAATGAGTCAGAATTACACAGCAGTTGAATCTTTTTCATTATATGTAATATGTATGTATGAAGTGCATTATTATTAATTATAGATTTTGCCATCTGTGTTGCAAAATGCTTAGTTATAGATTTTTATGTAAACACTAAAGGGTCTTTTTTTATACTGTGCCCACTTTTATAAAGAGAAGTTGTATATTATATTACATATTTTTCTGCAGGCATCCACCCAGAACACTGTTAATTGTCTCAATACAAGTGAACGTGTCTGTGGCCATTTCCACTTTGGAGGTATGAAGTATGACTGAGTCTAAATGCAGCGAGTGGAATCGTTTTCAGTGAAATGAACAAAACTAAAATTACGTTTATATAAAACTGGAAAGCACGAGCTAATTTTCTGGAGACACAGATTTTATAACAGGTCTGCAACATAGCTTTCATGTTTGTGAGCCAGTCTAAAGTGTTATTGTCAGCCCTCAGTTGACTGTCTACAAGTCTTATTAACACATCAAATGCAGCTTTAAAACCGACAGACAAAGCTCAAAACAAAGATACTCCATAATCATTTATTATTTATCCCACAGCATTAACACATTTATTGACAAAATTAATTTTCCATAGCTTAAGACTTATTATTGTATTAACTGATATACCTTCCACAAGAGGTCAGCAAAGCTGCCCATTTATATTAAATGTTTTCACGTTATGATGCCACGGAGGATTATTCCATTAGAATATCTTTAAGAGGCACATTTTTGTCACAACTAATTCTTATAATGTAGATTTTGTTGATCTTGTTTACACATGCGTATGTATGCGTATACATATTTATGTATACATGTATATGCACGTATGTGTGTATATATGTATGTCTACATATTGGTTTGTTTGTTTTATATGTACAAAAGGTCATTATCATCACCATAATATTCAACAGCCTCTGCATACTTAAAATTTACCTTCAAATCTACGGGTATGAAAGACACTTTACCCAGACGCCCTTCAAATTTTTACCTTGGAGCTCATGAGTCATAATGACTCCCATGCAAATGCCACTTGCTGTGCAGGACTTAATGTTAACGCAATGTGACTGCAAACATTTTCTGAGCAACAGTGGGCTGAAGACAAAGACATATACATTAGGGATGATTCATGCAATATTAATTTGTACACTAACATCTACTTGTAAATACCATGCCCAGTGTACACATAAACCCAATATGATGCATTATTCATGAGTGTTCCATTACTTTATACACAAAACTGAAATAAAGTGTTGGATGACTTGCTAATATGAGAGAAAAACTAAGATGTATAAACTTTTTGTCAGAAATTCGTCGTATCTATAGCATCATATAGCCGAGGTTAATATGTGAAAACATTATAAAGTTAAATAAGGTCACTTCTGAACTCCTAATGTAAAACCCTCAGAAGAATACTAAAGGAAGGCTTTTTCAGCATTCTTTTGAGCAAACATCAACCTAAGATGCCAGCCGTAAAACGTACCATAAGGAAGGAGACAAACTAAGGCCGGCTGAGCATTTATATGCAAAGGCCTGCCCTTTATCCCTCAGTGATGCAGGAATGTGAAGGATGCTGAGCGTCCACCTGATACTGCTCTGCGCCCGGGGGAGGGTCTCCAGTCTCCACTCTGGCTGCCATAATACGGCTCAGCGCATGTAGACAGGCAGGAGGGGGAAGCACATCCTCAGAGAGGTCTGCTGGAAACATGATCATCAGGGGAACCTAAACGCATTCTTCGGATCCTGTCAGATGATTCCACAACTGAGTGCGTTTTGTGCTTTTCTCCAAACGACATAAGCAGAGACCGGCGTCCGGACGAACCGTGCAGAACGACACAAGCCGATATCAGCCGCCGCTACGTGTGAGGCGAGGTCACCGCAGTACCGCGGTAAGATACGCTAAAAAACACAGCGAAACCAGACAGGCTTATTATTATTATTATTTTTAATTCCGTTTGCGTATTTATGCGTAAACACCGACTGTTTACCCTCGGTTATTAAGCAAAGCTTTCCAGCTGCTCCCGGTTGTCAGCGTAGCTTGCGTGCATCCCACTGCCCGTGTGTATCACACTGTCCATCAAGCAAAAATCATAAAAAGCATCTGCAAGAGCAGCAATCCAGAGAGTGGATTGCAGGTCACGGAGACTGGACATTATATTTCTTCGTCATTCCTGGACATTGGCAACATGGACTACAGTAAATGTGGGTTAGTGGAGCAATGCCATGCACCCTGCTACCACCAGGATGCCCCATGTGATTTATATATATTTATAAAATAATTGCTTTTATATTCATTATACGGCGATCTGCATTTTTTTAATCATTTATTTAGATATTTTACGTATAGGTAATTCTTCAGTCACAGTTTTTGTACTTGCAGCAGCTCCCTGCTCTAGACAGAAAATATATATATATAAAGGGATGAGTACACATGCAGTAGTAGGCAGGCCTCTAAGCTCCTTTGCAGTTGCACATCATGCTGTAGCTTGATCTGTTTTTGCTATATCGTGTGAGAAGAGAGTAATGTGTCAATTAATTTGTATGTGGCTGTTTTGATGAAAGGACATGCTGTGCTCTGATTTTGAGTTTAAAAAATAACAGTTTAGAAATTAAATAGCTGGTTTTGCTAATTGTGAGCTAATATGAAAATGCTGCAGTAGGAATCAAGAACAAGTGAGCACAGTACGGGCAGGGAGCTTCTATGTAGCTGGTGAAGATGTTTGGATGGTACTATTTAAATGGGTGAATGAGAGAATGGGGTCTCTATAATTGCATTAAGGAACTCTGATTCAAACGCCTTGTGTTCAAACATGAATTATAAATGCCCCTCATTCACCATAACCTCATTCACAATAACCTAACCTCCTGTTCCATCCCTGATTAAATGGGCCAGTAAAAGCTAATGGGAATTTTGGTATTACCTCACATTCCCCATCTGTTGGGTGAGTATCAAGCTACTTAGCCCACATCTTTTTCACCTTGGGAATACACGAGCTATAGTTAGACACATGTTAATAAAAAAAAAGTTAATTTGCAGATGATGACTTTTCAGTATCCTAAGGTAAGAATGGTAGATTCTGGCCTTTTTAAAACAGGTTTGCATAGCTGAAAGTAATGGCCAATGTTAAGTGTTTTGCATGGATGGATGAAACGGATGCCTGGTTATAAAGCTGAACATTAACTGAAGTGGTGAACACTGATATGGCAACTGTATGTGTAGAAAACATGTTATTGTTGAGTGAATATTACAACATCATCCACTTTTCTGTTATTGTTTGCCCAAAGTGACATCCTTGAGGACCAATTCAGTGGTTGCCATATGCTCTCTCAGATGGAATTTGTAAAACCTAATTTGGGGTTTCGCTGGTGTCATGTGATGTGAGACAAGTGCTGAACACCATTGGTGAAGAAAAATAGAGAAAAAGTCTGGAGGGACATAAGGCTAATACATAACAATATATGCACTTTGTTTATTTTAAAATCCTACATACATATGCTATTTAAAGGTGGGCACATATGTCCTCTAAAGTTGATTGTACTTGGTTTGTATCCATAGTTTACAGACTGTCCCATTGTTACACCTTGAGCAGAACATTTTCACCATCTTGGTCATCAAGGGGTAGTCCTGACGACTAAGAAACTGAACAACACTACATGCTTGTATGTTAATGAGTTGGTTATCATACTGAAGAATGCCTTTCTTTAGTCACTTTTTTGGACTTTAGCAATTATAATTTACAAAAACAAACAAACAAAAAAACCCATCATGTTGGATACATTAAGACTTGAAACTAACAGCCAGTTCAAAAGTTCTCCCAGGAAAGCTTTAGCTGAGGTCATAGATTAAAGAAGCTGAGGTTGCTAACCATTGGAAATGATATCATATTTAAGGTACTGTATCAATCTATTATATATTAATGTAGAGAAAACCTGTGATTCATGCAGATATATATATCTATAGTGAAACCAGTGAGGATTTGTGCAAAGCAACCCTTCTATGTTGCCTTACTTAAGTCCAACTTCGTTTTATCTGGCGCTTGTGCAGCTGCTTTATTGTTCTCTTATCGAAATGGGCTAACCTTGCTGTTGACATTATATTTTATACTGATAAAAGAAGCTTATATTTCATTCTATGGATTGCATGTGTGCACTTAGCACTATGAGATGCTTTTTGGACCAATTGGTTGCAAGAGACCTCATAACCTCATAAACCATTACAGTTGTGTGTAGATGACCGCACCTTCTTCAGTCATGATTATGATGAAGTGTGTCGAATGACAGTGACTGTCATTCTTACATATGCACTTAAGGCACACCTATACACGTTTATTTATTAAGAAGTCTACATCTTGACAGACCATTTTTAAAACAAAGAAGCCTGCTCAAATTTATCTCATCACTCAAGTCTGTTTTTTGTTTATAGAATTGATATAATCACAGAGTCTGTTTCAAGCTCGGCTACTTGCCATGCTCACTCAGGGTTTCTTAAGTAAACCATGATTTGAGGTGCAGCTTGCTGTGAGAAGAGGAAGTGCTAGCCTTGTCAGTCTGTCTGTTAGTGGGGGAAGAAAGCCATTTTTCACTTTAATGAGACACTGCACTTAAACACAAAGATTCTTTCAGGCAACTCTCATGGTGACGGAGTCAGAGAATACACCTGCATCAAGCAAATCTAAAGAGAGCCATATTAATTAGATGAGCAGTTTGGTGGGTCAAAATGAAGCTGAAAACGAAATAAAACAATGTGTCTAGCAATATGTACCGCACGCTCTAAGTTGAGCTTTAAGTATATGATAGCCTAAAGCAGTTTTGCTCTGTTTGCTCACACTTTATGCCACTTGTAGTGGACTCCAGTAAAATAAGCTAACTCGTTATCCTTGGCTGAGCAGCAGAAGAACGAGTGGCGATGCTGTAATTGCAGTGATTATCATCGCTTGTCCCTGGTTTTACCTATAGTGTGCCCTAGAAGTGTCACTTTCAGTGTCCTCAAACTGCAGGCTGGAGATTACTCTGCTCATTCTCTCATATGGGTGTATAAAAATAACATTTAAAATAATATTAATTGCTAATTTCAAAGCACTGGTGTTTGAGGCTCAGGTAGAGCTGGGCGATAGAACGATAACGATATGTATCGCGATATAACTTTTACTCGATAGAGAAATTAAGCTATCGCGATAGACCTCGCTGCTCTTGTCCTCTTAAAAAAAAAAAAAAAAAAAAAAGGTCAGCCAATCCAAATTAAGTAGCGCAGAGCCGAACCAATCACAGCCGCAGCGTCACGTCACGTGACTTGTTACATACAGCACAAGTGCCAAGCCGCACGTGTGTTTGTTTGGGAAGCAGCCAGCGGGTAATAGAGCCAGCACGTAATGGAGGAAATGAGTGTGCCGACTAGAAAAATCAACCGAGCGTGACCGAAGAGAAAACAGATGATGGTTCCAATGCCGGAGAGATTGTCGAACGGAAGAGCCAAAGAAGTTCCGTAGTGTGAAGGTATTTCGGCTATTTCAAGTCTGACAAAAAACAGAGTAGCATGCACTGTAAATTGTGCCGAAAGCAAGTCTGGAAATACAATAAACTGGTGCATGCGTCACACTGTGCGCCACGTTATTGTTTCGGTGAAATGGATTTCTACAATACTGTTACTGTTGATTCTACTCTCTGCAGTGTTTAAATGCTTACATACACACACAGTTACTGTCCCTCCACACATACGACTCGGTTCTGCTTCTATTAGTGATGGGTCGTTCGCGAACGAAATGGCTCTTAGAGCCGGCTCTTTGACGTGAACGACGCGAGCCGGCTCCTTATCGCGAGCCGTCACGTGTGTTTTGTTTTGTTTTTTTTCTCTCACCCTCTCTCGCACTTTTTTTCTGCTTCACTCAGCATGCGAGCCTTGTGCTTTACGCTGGGCAGAGGGGGGAGGGGCAGTAGTTACACTCAGTAGCACAGGAACAGATCCAGAGGGGGAGAGAGAGAAAGAGAGCCAGGGACAACAACGTCACATTAGAAAGGTATAGTAATCATCCACAACTATTTTCAGTTGCAGATGATAAAGGATTCAGAAAGTTTATTCATGCAGGTCCATTTGACAGAGAATGTGCATGTTTCTTTTTGTTTTCATATTTTAATTTATATTTAATTGTGTTGTGGTTTGCAGTGTTTTGTGTTGTTTCACTTTAAATTTGTAAAAGGAAAAAGCTGAAAATTTAAATAGTTAAAAGTTGAAATGTGAATAGTTGATTTTTGTATTATATGATTTATTTATTACATTTTATGTGGAGTGAATAAATGAAAGTATATTTACGGTGGCCCCTAGAGATAAAGCACATACAAACTTCAAATCACGTACGAACTCGGAAGCATGTACAAACTCCAAAACACGTAAAAACTCTAAAACACGTAAAAACACGTACAAACTCCAAAACACGTAAAAACTCCAAAACACGTAAAAACACATACAAACTCCAAAACACGTAAAAACTCAGAAGCACATAAAAACTCAAAACACGTACAAAAGACAACAGAAGTGCTCCAGGATGCTGGGGGCAGTGTTGAACTTTTGTTACCGAGTGGCTACACAAGCCAGCAAGTACCAATGACTGGATTTGTTGTGTGGTAGTAACAGGTAAATGAACATTTTTTTTTTAATTATTTGAATATATATGAGTGCCTGTGTATAAATACACAAACAATACACACATGCTTTCAATTGTGTAATTTAAGTGATCTAGTAGCTCTGCTTTGGAAGTTCAGTTCATGCTAGAAATGTGTCTTGGAGTTTGTACGTGTTTTGTCTCTAGGGACCACCGCATATATTTATATATAAACATATATAAATAAAACCACTTTTTTTACGTTAGTAATTCCTTTTGTGCATAATTTTATAATACTGTTAATAATAAATTAATTAAAGCAACAAAACAACCTGAAGAGCTGGTTCGGAGCCGAAAGAGCCGGCTCTTTTTAGTGAGCCGAACCGAAAGAGCCGGTTCTCTAAAAAGAGCCGGAAATCCCATCACTAGCTTCTATGCCCCAGCTTTGTTTACTTTTTCCCACCGAGGCTTCTAGACTTCTGATTGGCCAACATTTCTGCACGGTTAGGAATCTAGCGCCACCTGCTGCTTTGGCATGTTCATAGCAGCGTTTTCCTTCATTTCTGCCTTTACGTGTGGACAGGATTATTTTTTAAAACGAAAACGGAAAATCTCCGTTTTCAAAAATACCCGTGTACGTGTGGACGTAGCCTCAGTCTCTGACTGGAAGCGCTAATTCGTCATTCGGCTTTTGTCAGACTAAAGTAACTGTTAAAACTGTTTGAAAAGCTCAGCTATACAACAAGGAGAGATTGAGAATTTCCTTTTAGTTCTCAGTTTATTTGATATTGACAAAAGTTAGTCAGTTTTGTCTGATCTTCTGTAAAACAAACTAAGATTTATTTTTAGAATTAATATTTTGTTTCTAAGTGGAATTGACAATTTAGTCTGTTTCGTTTGTTCTATTTTGAAACTTAAACGCTTTAGCGGCTGCCTTTTGTGTAGTTTGCAATATTTGCCTTTTATTTATCTGAAAAAGTCTCATGTTCCTTAAGTACATCTACCCTGTTGAACTTATTATGGGAAATAAATATTTAAATAAAAACCAGCTGCTGATTATTTCACATTTTACTTGTGAGCAACGGCACATTTAAATCTTACAAATATAGTTATTTGGCTTATATCGTGATAGATATCGTTATCGCCTGAAATGAAAAAAACATATCGTGATATGAAAAAATCTCATATCGCCCAGCTCTAGGCTCAGGCCATACTGACATGCTCAATGAGCAAGTCGTTAAAGGTTTATGGTTAGTGTGAGCAGAGAGGTTATGAAAAGCCTCAAACTCGCTATGCTTTAAATAAACACATAGGAGGCATTCTAACATCCTTTTTCTCTTGCTGCAAAATCAGCATTTTGTCTTGTCGTCCTGGCAGTTTTTCAGTGGGCAGCCCCACACACAAATGAAATCAAATTTGCAAACAGACAGGCCGTGTGATCTGCGTGAAATCAAATTTTCCAACCGACAACTAGCAAAATACAACCTCAGCTGGCTCTCCACACTAAGCATTATGAATGAAGGTGCCTGCAGACATTATATGCTCTCCGAAGACCTACTTTAAACATGAAATCAAGGAGTCATCATAACAGGGAACCGCATGAGCCTCAGATATCAAAGCCATCAATTTTGTATTAATGGCTTAGGAAAGCAGGATTTGAATAGCATGATCATTTAAAATCGAGAGCATGTGAAAAGCACCCATCATTTTTGAATGGGGATTATAAATATTTTCATCACAGTATAATACTACTACTACTACTACTACTACTACTACTACTACTACTACTACTACTACTAATAATAATGATGATAATGATAATAATGAACAGATTATTTACTTCAAAACTGCTTAGCTACGGTTCCCAGGGTTGCCTGTTGTGGTATGAATTAATGATTGAATCACACAGTGCTGGGTGATGATGCACTCACATCAAATTTTAATGACGTGCATGTTTCCTCTGTTAGTCAATGGACAGGGCGGCACAGAAAGTGCTTTTGCCTGGAATAAACTGCATGCTCTGAGCATGTCTCGCTTTTCTTTGGACTGAATGTTCAGGGCTGAAAGGACCAAAATACTAAGGCTGAAAAGTTGAAAATGATTGTCTAACTATCTCCGAAGAGACCTTTAAACACATGAAATACAGTATGAATAACTTAGCACATTTCATACATTTTTTATACCTATTATAATTTAACTCAGCCTTTTTAACATTCATAATAATATATTACATTGTGAAAAACCCAACATAATTCTTTAGCGTGTATAACTTCAGTATAACACATTACCTATTTTTATCCATCATTAATATCTTTTTTTTTTTTTTTTTTTACCACTGCTTAATAACTACACTTTTCTTAAACCCTCTGAAACAGTATTTTTTATAGATAGACAGCTGGGATTTCTACCAGAAAGCCCCAAGGAGCTCAGCTTCGAGTGTGTTAACCAGGCAGGATAAAATCAAATCTACTAACTGGTTTAAAGTGGCAAAAACATATTACCTGAAATGATCTGTCAGTCTCATTCTAGCTGTATTGTCACCGAATGTCTCCAGAATTGAACTTCTTCTGGAAATGCCAGCCAACAAAATACAGATTTAGGAGTGCTATAAGGACACAGTCTTCTAATTGACATATTATTTACATTTGCCAGTTCTTTCTTTTTAGTAATAAAAATCTTTTTAATTTGTCCCAGTGTTTATAGATTTAAAAGTCTGTCCATTTGGGACTTTAAAACAATATAGCACATAATTGTTTTAGTGGCATATATAAGGCCTATAGAGCCTTTAAGAAGCACACGCACAAATTTAATATCCTTGGTGGGAAATTAATAAGTTCACTGCAATGACAAACCTGTCAGCTAAAATACTGTTAAGTTACTTTGTGACACTATCTTGTTCGGGAAGTGGTTAATTTGGTATCTGTGTTCCTTGAAAAAACAGAAAAACTATGGTGTTTTTCTTGAAGATCTTCCATCTTTATAGACATGCAGTTCAAAACCATTACTGATTACCAAAGTCTCAGATACAAAGGCGTTGCAGTTCTCAGGTCAAAATGCCAGCAGCTGTAAAGCACTTGGAAAACTTGCTCCTACTTCAAGGGGTAAAAGAGGTGTTTTCCAAACCTTGTTCATTTATTTTCCTCACCGCAGCTCAGACGGACTGAGTGAGCTTATCCAGCTGGATAAGGTGACTAATTCATCTCTTCTCCTTGTACTCTATTAAGCTGCGTTACAGTGGCAAGTGTTAACAATATGCCTTTGTGTCTCACACCTGTGGGCAGTGCAATACCGGTAAAGTAGGAGTGAGTGCGCAAAAAGGCCATGTTTTCTTTCTCTGACTTCAAGACAATAGAATATCATCACTTTTATATCTTTGTGAAAACAGTAAAGAAATAATTCCAACACATTTTGTGTGGTGGTTATTATTGTGTAGGCACATCTGTGGACGGGTACAAGGCCGTGTGTGGTGACAACTTTATTGGACAGTCCTGTTTGTAACCAACACCTTGTTGGAATTGAAGAAGATATGTTTGGTCAGAGATCATTAACGTCTTAACAGTTTTGGCTTGCAGTAGGATGTTATAGAAGAGAGGACAATACAGTATATGAATGCTGGGCATGCACAGTAAAGAGAGCTGCAGATACACGTACTCATTCAGCTGATTAAATGCAATGCATATTCATTTTCTCTGGCGTATTTTACAGATGCAAACCCTACTCATTAACCCTGCCTTTTATTTTGCACTCGTGCATTTCTCATGTGTTTGAGTCATCTGTAAAACATGAGTCATAGAAAAGCTACATTCATTATTGCTTCAGAATATAATACAGTACATACTGCATAACAGTAGGATGGTTAATACGTGTCTAACTATTGTATTTTTGCTTTATTTTCCAGGTTTTCTCTTGTGATTTGATCCAAAGCTGAGAGTAACCTCAGGCACTGCCAACGACCTCTGTGATCTCTTGATTCAACACTATTATCGGTGTCTTAAATGATGTGTAGGAGAAGGACTGGGTAGAAAACCCCCATAAAGTCAACAGAGAAAAGGAAAAGGAACTAGGATCACATGGTTGGTATGGACTGACGAGTCAGCTGAAAGCAGATCAGTGTGGCTTTGCTTGGAAGTGTAAGTCTTTTATTGCATCTGACCACAGAGCAGGTCAATTATCTTTTAGAGGATCAATTACAATTCAATTCATTAATAGGAAATAATGAAATGATGACTGTGTCCTCTTTGTAGATGAGACTAATTTAATTTCAAATTGTTTCTCCAAATTGATTCTTTCAGTCATTACTATGCAACAGGCAGGGATTTGAGCTGTAAACATGGTTTAAACATTGAGATAAAGATACAATAGGATTCCCACTGTTAGGTTAAACGTCTTTCTGATAAAAAAAAAAAAAAAGCTGTTGTAATATGATGTTTCATAAAATCTGTGACAGGTGTATTTTGAAAAGTTGCATTTAAAGATATGGCAGTGATTTCCCCAAACCTGTGAAGCATCATTCTTTTTACTACCTCTGTATAGTAAGGATGTCTTCCATTATGATTGTTATCTGTGAACCCAGAATCTTGACATTTATCTCCTGAGGCTCAACTCCTCTCCTCCCTCTTCTCATCTCATCTCTTCTTTCATGTCTCCTGCCTCTCTGCTGTCACACTTTACTGACATGTGTTTGTGCTCTCATTCCATCCTTTTCCTTGGCGCTTGACAACGGAAGTGGTGGCTGTTTCTGGTATTCGTTTCTTTCTTTTTTTTGCACTGCCTTTGTTCTTCTGTTCCCTGGAAACCAAAAAAATCTTTTTATCCTTTTTATCCTTTCATGCTGAGCACACAATGTGAATCTGTCTTGGAATCTTTATCGATCTGAGGAAACTGAGACACAATTGGATGTAGCTATCTATTTGGATTTTTTTGTTTTTGTTTATGAACAGTTTTTATATTTCTTTTTTTTTTAAAGTTAAGTTTGCAGTAAATACTATCCATATTCTTTAAATGCTGTGTTGGGCACATATATATAGTCATGCACTGCTCTTCTCTAGCACTGCATCTGGCAAACAGCCATAGATGCCCTCTACACAGTGTCATTGATGGAACATGTTGAATAATTTACAAATGCATGCATTTTTCAAAGCAGTAGTGTTTTCAGTAGCAGTAAGCTTTCAGCAGGGTCAGCTCGGTGTACCTGCTATTTGTTAACCAGACATACATACTGCGTAGTTGTAATATAGAGTGTCAACTGTAGTTAAAAAGTAAATAACCCCAATGAAATAGAAGAAAGTGCTATACTTTGTAAGTGTCCAGAGGCAATGTTGATCTGAATGTCATTTGGGGTGAATAATGCTTAAACGAACCATTTATGAGTGAAATGCCCCAACGTCCTTGACATCAAATACATTTTAGACATTCACATTTTCTTTCATAGTACTAATTACAAATGCCAGCATGCTAGCTATCCTCCAAATGGCAGACTATACATTACAGTTGGTTTTAATTGGATCAGTTGGAGGCATTTGGAGAGTGCATTGGGAGGCAATGTAAAGGCACTTGCTGTCATTGGTTATTATGTAGTTAACTATATTTGATTAAATACCTTGAAACCTGTCACAGTATAGCATGTGTAGAGCCCAAATGCAGGAAATGAAGTCAAATGGTATAAAAGAAAAGGGCGGCTTGTGTTGGCTGTTAAAGTGCCAAAACTAAACTAAGACAAAAGTGGGATCAAAGTAGGAAATGAGGGAGACCTCAGCGAAGATTAATGGATGTAAGGAAGGAGGAAATGCAGAGGTTTGCTGTGACTGATGAAGATGTTAGGGATAGGGTGAAATAGAGGGAGATGATCTGCTGTGGCGAGCCTGAAAGAGAGCTGCAGATATGTTAATGCTGTCATTTTGGTCATGTTATAGCATGCTGATGTAAGTACAGTCACAGAGGCTTTAGGCTGTTAGCCTTTAACCACACAGTGGCTAGGCAGGTGGTCATGGTAAACTACACAGTAAACTGCATTTACATTAAAAATCAGTTTATCTGCATGCATTTGACATCGACAGTGTGCTGCTGAAATGGACGGCACAGAAATCAAGTGAAAGGAAAGTCGAGTGTTGACTTTACTAAAGAAAAGAAAAGCTGTATGAGCAGAAACAGATGTGTTTGACTAACCGATTTATGCAGATACTGAATCAGGGTTGAGTAGCACATACTGCATGTGCAACAATAGACATGGTTGACGTCAGCAAATTTAAATAGTAGCATTGTATTAAAGACTGTCTGTTAAAACCTGCTGTAAATGCCAGCTCATGTTGAATAGATTACACAGAAATAAACAGCTGAAATCTATTGTTTGTTTCATACTAGTGTATATATGAGAGTATATATACTAAAGTAACAGAGCAAAAACAGTGACCACAGAGGAAGTGCATGAATGAAATGTTCAGTTTCCGTGTGAACACTCAGAAACTGACTTAAAAGATTTGAGAGATACAAGTGGCCTCACAAGTCAGTCTAATTTGTATGTATCTTTTCTCCTTTTCTCTCCTTTTTTCTGTAGACTCACTCTCCCATAATTATGAATAGCAGCACAGCATCACATTATGGAAACAGGATGACTCAAATAATCTAAAAATCATTATGCTTGCATGAATGGGCATTACAGTTGACAGATATTACAATTTGGGTCTGGGTCAGGACAAATCAATATATAATAATAAATACATACATATATATATATATATATATATATATATGTATGTATGTATGTATGTATGTATATATATATATATATATATATATATATATATATATATATATATATATTAGGGGTGCAACGATACACAAAATTCACGGTTCGGTTCGGTTCGATACTTTGGTGTCACAGTTCGATATTTTTTCGATACAAAAAAATGTTCATGCATTTTTAATTTGTCATTTATTAAAATTATAAATATATATTTTAACTCAAAAGTACAGTTTTTAAATTTAACCCTAACCCTTGTGCGTGTTTTTTATTTTGACAGCGAATGCGCACCTGCGGACCACTTATGTGCAGCCCTGGTTATTTAGCTCATCATATCGCAGCCACAGAAATTATTTTGTCCATGAAACCATAAAGCTGCACTTTCTTTTTGCCTTATAGTCTGATTTGTCATAACTTCTCCGTTTTGTGGTAAGCTTTTCTTTGGCTGTCACTTCTTCACCCTGACCTGTCTTATTTGGCTCAGCAGAACTGAAATGCTTTTACACACTCACTCACATAAGCTCAGCGATTCTCTGCGCGATCAACCTCTCACATGTTTAAGCTGCGGGAGATTTCACTTGTCATGTTTGCATAGTAAGCTAACGATTAATAAGACGATGTCAGAGGAATTGGTGCACAAATTATCATCACTCACAGATCAGTGCTGTCGCTCTCTATACACAGTTCGCACGATTGCAAAGTGAAAGCAAAAAAACAAGCGCAAATTCAAACGCGATTTCAATATGTCACATATTGACAGTGGCTCACCGATGCCAATGACATAATTACCCAGCTACATTTCTGAAAGAATGCAAAAGCATTGACATATATTTTTCCTACAATAGCCCGATGGGCAGGGCAGAGATAGATTTTGGTAGCCCGACTGAAAAAATCGCTAGCTCCGGGACGTCGGGCTAGCGATATTGCAAGCCCTGTATCTGATTGAGGAATCACTCATCTTTGGAAAAGAGAGTTTATTACAGAGAAATGGCTCTTTCCAAAATAAAAGCTATACTATCCGCTTCTTCTGGGCTATATTCTCAGCAGCATAAGGAGAATCATGTGCTAACAGCTGTCTAAATGACTCGGCTAAAGTTAGTAGCATGCTTGCTTTTTTTTGTCTGCTTCCACTTGTCTTTGCACTAGGATGATGTCGGCGTAAATGTGCAGTCAAATTCGTCGTGTTCCCACTAGTGCTTTCAGGTTAATCTCGTTGAAATGACCTTAACGCCACAACACGGCAAATCTCCGTTAACGAGCTACCGCCGATCGCTCTGTGCATGGGGCTAGACGGCCAACACGTTAACGAGCTAACTGCGCTAGCACACTAGTTCACACCAATGTAATTGAGCATTGCATGGCACATCCAACATACTGTTTTACTTTAGTCCATGACTCGCTTACCTTCAGGGTCATACGTCACATGAAAACCAAAATAATTCCAAACGCCAGATCTGAATGAGGGTGGGGGAGGTGCCCTGCGCTCTTCCTTCTGACTATGCTGTCTGTGTTGAGCGCTCAGTGGATCTGCGCTGGACAGTGCAGCCTAGGCGGAGTAGTCGAACACAGATTCACTGAGCGCTCAACACAGACAGCATCGTCAGAAGGAAAATTGATAAAATAAATTACAAATGTTGTATTGTTCGATACATATGCGTACCGAACCGAAAGCACTGTATCGAACGGTTCAATATCGATACGAATATCGTTGCACCCCTAATATATATATATATATATATATATATATATATATATATATATATATATATATATATACATATACATACACACACACACACACACACACACACACACACACACACACACAGACAGACAGACAGACAGACAGATCTTTGTCCTGCTTATCTGAGTCTGGGTCACAGACCCAGCAGTTTAAACAGAGAATCCCAGGCCTCCCTCTCCCAAGGCTACCTACTTCAGCTCATCTGGGTGCGATCCTGAGGCATTCCCAAGGTAACCGAGAGATATAATCTCACTTAGAAGGCACCTGGGAGACATTCTGGAGGAGGAGTACCACCTCCACTGTTAACCCGTTCAGAATGACCGAGCTCCTTATCCTATCACTAGAACTGAGCCCAGACGCCCTTCGGAGGTCGTTCATTTCTGGAACCTCAGTCCTATAGTCACAGCTTGTGGCCGTAGCTGAATCGCCACCTTGGGGAGGTTTTTTACCCTAGTGACCCCAGGAGCTGTGTCGCTTGGGGCAATTTGCTCCTGATAGGCTCTCCCACGGCAGATTGTTCCTGGGTGAGGGGCCAGAAGAAGACAAATTCAGTGAACCCCCATGTAAAGAAAGCAAATAAAGTGAGCAAGTTACCCTGTTCATGAGAGGACCACAAGAGCCCCACCCCAGAGCCATGCCTAGGAAATGTGGACTATCATAAATAATTTTGAAGTTGCTGTATCTATCTACAGAAATCGATAGAAATAAGAAAATCAGATTTTTGTAAAACCTTCATATTATTTTATTCTCTCTGATCTGTGAATATAATAAATTATTTACAAAAAGGTGTTTAACTGACGTCAGATGGTAAGCCTCGAGATGTGATGCTCTGCTTTATTTAAAATATGTTAAATTCTTCACCAGCATTTGCTCAAATAAACAGCAACAATAGGGAACATATTTGTGGTGGCTTCATACAGCTGTTGTTTTATTTAAGAAGACATTGCCTGGCCACATCTGTGAGGATAAATACAAAACTAATTAAGAGTGAAGACAATCATTTTGATAACAGAACTAGGAAATTCTCTTACCCAGGTTAGCAACATTTTTTCTTGCTTTATTTTGTGTTTTCTTTGTTTTATTGTTGGAAATAGATCTTTTAGGATATCATAACTCTAGGAGGGGAGTGATTTGAAGTTTATACTGCTGAAATCCAGCAGGGTCTGTTTCTGCAGCTGCCACACACATTTATTTTCATGTGCTGATCATTGTCTCCTCTGTGCTCACAAAGCAAAGTGGATCACTGATGAATAATGCATACGTGCGTTCTGAATCGTTGCATTACATCATGCATGGATGGGATGATTTGCGTCTGCACTCCCAACATAAGTGATGCAGTATAATTTTATTTCCTGGGAACATTTATGTCAAACAGGTGCTGCAGGTTGAAGTAATCGCACTGCTGCAAGTATTTCATTAAAGAGAAAAAGCAGGCATCTGGAGTGAACGATGCAATGCCTGCTAGGAATGACACAATCATCCATCCATGCTTCCGCTTATCCTTTTCAGGGTCGCGGGGGGTTCTGGAGCATATCCCAGCTGTCATAGGGCGAGAGGCAGGGTACACCCTGGACAGGTTCCCCTTTCTATGAGGGTTAAATGACTGGGTCTACTAATTATGATATATACCGCCAGCCGTAAGGTTAAAAAGTTATAAGCGTGTTTTTGTTATGCTACAGCGTGTCAGTACAGCATATAAGCTGTGCTGTTCCTCTGTTGGTCACACTAGAGTTGCTTATCTTATCTTAAAATTCATTCACACTGTTCTATTTTCCGCTTCTGCTTTTCCCTTTAGTGATACAAAAAGATATGACTTACTGTTTCTTCTTTTTACGATTTTGCTCAAGGTAACAGAGCATTTGACATCTTTTCACAATGAAACTCTTTTCTCCTATTTCCTGGCTATACGGTGTATATACAGGAGCTGCCAGAATATGACAGATATGCAATGACCTGTGCGGTGACCCCCATACGCGCAATATGCCTTACAACATCTAGTTGCGGGATGTACGATGTGAGCGAATGTGACTTGCCTCGTGGGGGAGAGCGGGGAACAGGTGCTGGCACTGTCAGCTTGTTAACACTGGGTAGAGAAGTGGCTCCTTCGGCAGAGTGCTGCACATATGCAACACATTGCCTTTGGCTGTGGGGCGTACATTATGTGCAGGCATGCGTACGTGTGAAAAGGCAGTGAGCGTATGTGCATTGCACACAGTCATGCTTCTGGGCCATTGATTGGGTGGATTTATTTGATTTGTCTTCCTGGGGATTATTCAGGTAAAAAAAATGCACAGTAGCCTCAACTTTCTGTGTAAATGTGTGTCTCGATCATAGGTGTTGTGTAGCGTGTTGCTGCAGAGAGAAATTGAAATACAAACAAAACACAGCCACTTAATTGTTGTCCAATAGTAATTTATAGGTTTTGGCATACATTTTGTTTTGGGAACATTGTTAGAGGGTTATTATGTAGCTCAGTTTTCTACAAAAGCTTTGGGAGCCATAGTTATATGAAACCCCCCTTGGGTTATGTGCAAAAAATTCTCTCAAACATCACAAATTAGGCCCCTAGATGACCCATTTCTAGAAGAACTAAATTGACACAATGAATTATTCCATCCAGTCTTGTGGCCTCTATAACAAGTCGGGGAGGTAGAACAGAGGATAAATTAGGACACTCAATTCTTGCTTCTCCCATTTATTCCATCAAAGCCATTTAGACAGATTTGCCCCATTTGCTCAATTTATTCTGTGATTTTTATGCCCTCTCGTTTGGAGGATGGGAAAGAAAGAAGAAATGGATATGATTTTGGAGAAATTGGTACTTTGTAGATAAAAAAGACAGACATAATGTGTTGGAATTAATTTAATTCTGATGAAGTTGTAAGGAATTTGACATACTGTTTTCCTTTTTGCAAGGACACTCGTGGCACTCTGCCCCAAATACATCACTAAAAGCTTTCAGCTATAAAGCCAAAGGAAAGAGTTAGAATATAGTTTAGAGTAAAATTATGGTTCGGCGGAGAAAGAAACGGTGAAAGATGGAGAATATGGGAGAAGGTTCAGTGGGGCAGAGGTGTAACCTATTTAAATGTGCAACATGAACTTACTTTTGTAAAAAAACAAAGTACAGTGAGTACACACGTGTGTCTTGTTGCCGCTAAGCTTTGCATAGTGCTGTACATCAAACAGACCACAGCAAAACAAGATAGTCTCGAACAAATACTGCTTGAGCTCAGCTCCACTGCCAAATCCTCTAGGCCCATAGGGTATATGGTTACTGTCACCTGTGGGTTAAGGCCTCCTCTCTGGTTTGATGTCTGAATATTAGGTTATTTGATGCTGCTCTTTCAAGTCAGCCTGACAGGACAAGACAGCAAGCAGATTTCCCACAAGTACTTTAACTGCTCAGCAGAGAGACATCTTCAAAGCCCAGCTCCCCTTTGTGCCCTCTATGTTTTGTATCCAGCTGTAGGTGCATTTCATGTCGGTTTGGTGCCGTCTAGTGGAGTTTGTATAGAATTGCAGGATTTATTCTGTTATTTTTTGTTTTTTTCTGTTGAAGTGACTGCTTTGGGTTTTTTTTTTTCTTTTATCCACAGTGACAATGGTGTTGTTTCTGATTGGGATCTCAATTCCTGTGAATAATTCTTCTCATGAGAACCAAACTGCAGGTAACTGATGAAACAACTGAGCAATTATATTGTCTAAGAAATAAATGTTAAAGCCAGACTCTAGAAGGATACGATTTTTCTTTTCACATATAAAGGAAAACCAGATAAACTGACTTGAATTCAACGTTACTCGAACTTGTATATCTCGTACCTTATGATTTAATAAACAAACTTAAGACATATATGCTGATCTTTTCTGTTACCCTATATTTTACTCTATTTTATGCACCATTGTCATTTATGGCTTCAGTTACAATTTTTCAAAAAATGTACAAAGTCATGCTGTAAAGAAGAGATTCACATTTCACATAATAATGCTCTTTCTTAAGTTAGATGGACTGAACATTTTCACGTCTGTCTGTCAAATCTTATACTAGCACCAGTTAGATTAGCACAAAATTGCACTATTTCTAGACAGTGATTAGTGACTTCCAGTAAAAAATAGTCCAGGAAATGCCCTTAAAACCACTTTACAAATTAATTTGAATTAAATTTAAATAAAACAAGGAAAAAATAAATTGTCAATGAGTGCTCTTTAAAGGTTAAAAAAAACTGATTTCAACCGAAGCTCTGCTTCATGTGCAAATAATGTATTTGCAGTATATTTCTTTATTATAGTCCAAGGTTGTCAAACACACAGTAAGCCCCGGGGGCCAGAATCAGCTGAGCAAAGACTCCAATCTGGCCAGCTGGATGGCTTTGGAAAATGTCAAGGCAAGCATAGATTTTGGACTTTTGACTGTATTTTCATAAGTTTTATAGCTTTTCCTACTCATGAAGAGCTCCCCATTGACAAGTAGTTAAGTAATAGATTAATAATAGATATAAAAAAAAAAAACAGACAAAATAAAAAACATAAAAAATCAACAATAAAAAAAATGTCTTCACACTGACAGAAAGGGATCAAAGTGGACTACATGTGGCTCTTGACATCCCAGATATAGTAAATTCCGTAATATGTGATATCTAGATTAAAAGCTTGTTTTGTTGTAAACTAATATATGTTGTTCACTTTGTTTTTTTTATCTAGGAAACTCCACCCATCAGGGTGTGCATGTGTTGCCTTCAACACTGGTTTTATCCCTTCTTCTTATCATCGTTGTCCTGCTGACAATCTACTGCCTGCGGTGAATAAATCTGTACATACACATTAACACTTTCTCACTCATTCCAGCTCCCTTTTCACGTGTATGTGCGCGAGCATGAGGGTGAATACATCAGGTTGGGGCATCGGGGTGGGGTGGTTTTTAAATAGGCGGTCAGCAGTGGCTTATGGATAAACAGCTGCTCTTCCACTAAGACAATAAACAAAGACGGCTAGGTCAAGTCACGCCAGAGACACTCATTCACTGACCAGCCAGCTGACAACAACATGAGGAGGAACAGCTTTGGTTCTATGAGATGGTTGATATTGGTTTTGGTATTTGTTGTTTACTTATGTGCTTAGTGGCACCATTGTAGAGATCAAGCTTAGCTCTTTTTTTTTCTCTTTAATAGATGGTTGTGCTTTTCTTCACCTCTCACCCTGTCTTTACCGTAGGTTCAAAAACCACAGGAAAGCTCTGGTTACCTCAGTGGATAAAAAAATTCCAAACGGCTTCTTGGAGGAGCAAGGTACGTTGGTGCTGTACTCAATATAACCACTGCATGAAAATATAAAGCAACCTTTTTGCTTTTTAAGCCTTTTTTTTATTTGGTTTATAAATTCAGTCTCTTTATGGACAAGAAAGATTTCACGATCTGGAGTCCAAAGTAGCTGTGAAGGCTCTTACCCTGTAGGGAACCATATGAAGTTTCACTTCAAGTAAAAAAAACGACATAAATAAACAGAAAGGCCAAATTCTGAGTTAAGACAGTTTTGTGCAGCAGGGGCATGTTTATGGCTTAAGAAATCATTTCTGTCATGATATACCCCCTGAAGTAGGAAATCTTAATAGCTATCAGGCTTGTTTTTGCAGGTGCTGTAAGAGCTTGTAATGTTCTCTACAGGGAGACATTAGCAGTCTGACCACCATATATTCTTTTAACCACAGGAGAGCAGACAGTGGTCCTCCTCCCCAGATCTCCTTCACCATCCAAGAGGTACTTCCCTATCCCTTTGGACTCATTGGAGGAGGAGTACCGGATACGCTCTGCAGATGATGGCAAGCTCTTCAGAGAAGAGTTCAATGTAAGCATGCATTTATTTGGTGTGGATTGAGATCTTTGTTCTGCAACCATACAGCAAAAAGTGTACAAAAACAGTACTAAGATTATATGTTAGCAGCCTTTGTACCCGTGGCTTTATTTTTATCTCATGAGGATTGGATTCTCTCTTTATAGTCACTGCCGTGTTACTACCACCATGGGTCCTTTGAGGAGGCGAGCAGAGAGCACAACAGAGAGAAAAACAGATATCCAAATATTTTACCATGTGAGTGAGGATCTATATTCTGCAGTTGGAGACAGTATTTCTGCAAAAGCCCTCTGGCTTGCAGACTTATTGATAGCCAACATAAGGAAACGTGCTGTGGGCTGAAATGAAAATTAAGAACCACTTTTATTTACCTTTTTTCCCCTCTGTTCCACAGACGATCATTCAAGGGTGGTGTTAAGTCATCTCGATGGACACTTGTGCTCAGACTACATAAATGCATCTTACATAGATGTGAGTAGTAATTAGGTTAAGCTATAAAGTGAATAAAATTCCTCATCAAAATGTTCATTCACTACTGTTTTTTTTTTTCACACATAGGGTTATAAAGAAAAGAACAAATTCATTGCAGCTCAAGGTAAATGCACATTTTCTTTCATCTTACCCAAGTCTATAACCATTTTCACTTTGGTTTTACTACATCTCTTGATTCTGTTTCAGGTCCAAAACCTGAGACAGTGGCTGACTTCTGGCGGATGATTTGGGAACAGAAAACAACAACTATAGTAATGCTGACGAATTTAAAAGAAAGGAAGGAGGTATTCTCTCTCTGCACTGCATTATTCTAAAGAAATCTAAAATCCCTGTGCCTCCGATGCACGTTTAGTGAAAACCCTTTTAAGTTCTCAAGACCCAAAGTCATGGACATAATTTATTCGACCCCCTCTCTTAACTGAGAATCCATGCAAAGTGTCACCCAGCAGATTACTTAGCATCGCATTAAATTTAGCCTCAAAGGGATGATCAATTGAGCGCTCAACAGCAGGTTTGATGGGGCAGAATAGAGGCAATGGGGATCAATGATGAAATAATTGTTGATAAGATCCTAGGAGGCTTCATGATAATTAGTCTGAGAATGTATTTAATGAGTTGAAACGTCATTGTGAAGATCTTATTGACTGAAAGAGTAGCACAAAGTCGCTGTGAGTGCCTTTGAATTTGTAAAAGGCACACATCAAATAGATAGTTTTATATGTAGCTATAGTATGTACAAAAGAGATGCATGTCTATAGCAACAATTGCAAGGACAAATGAGCTCCTCTGCATTTTTAGTGGCATTCATTTTCCTTGCAGTACCACAAAAATAATTTGTATTGTTTTTCTCCATTACCAGGAAAAATGTTATCAGTACTGGCCAGAAAAAGGCTGCTGGATGTACGGGAACATCAGGGTGGCGTTAGAGGATGTCATTGTACTAGTGGACTACACCATTAGAAAATTCTGTGTTCAATATGTAAGTAAAATATGTGAATCTACACATACTACAAATGTACTGACAACCTACACGTTAGTCTTACAGGAGCTGCTCAGCCATGTAAACCATGGCATGAAGCACAGAGTGCACAGAGGTTTAGAAACTATTTGTTTTAAAGTCAGCACAGCGCTGGAGTCTTTTACACACTATGCACCTTAGCACTTGCCTTGTAGTAAAACTGTAGCACTTATACGTGATAGCGAAATATCTAGGAGGGAAGAAATTGTACAAAGATTCATGACGAGGTGCTTGATTTTATACAGCCGTGGCTATGGGACTGAAAACACCTGAATTCACAAATTAAGAGGTGTGACCCAATACTTTTGTGCATATAGTGCATAAACACCTGCAAAAGTACTGAAAAACATCTTTGTGGTAATTCCTGCTAGAGTAGGTGTTTCCAGGAGTATATTTCACACACTGGTGTGCGTGTGTGATATGGTTTTGCAGCTGTTAAACACTGTACTGTAAGGAAAGGAAAAATAAACGTACATTGCTGCTTTTATTTAAACATCTACACATGGTTTAAAAGTAATACTGTAATTTTACGAGTTATTCTTAATATTCTTCTTAATTACTGTAATAATGTAACAACCTATGTGTGTAGTTGCTAGATTCTTATTAAATATTGAAGATGAAACTAAGCCGCGGTGAGATGGTGCAAAAATGGTCCCCATGGGGAAATTGGAGCATTTTAGCAAACGTTAATAGGATCCAAAATATAATAAATAAATGAAAAACCAGTATGGAAACATATTAGAGAATATCAAAGGCTACAGATAACAGACACAGCATAAATTATAAATATGTAGGTGTATTTAAAATACAGCGAGAACTGTATTAATATGCAGTGTTTGGCTCTGTCATTTTATCTTTCGAAATTCATACACATACAGTATCTGTATTTTTTCTTGTCTTTTTGACTGTCGAGTTGGATGCCAACTCAGTGTACTGCGAAGCCTTCAGACTCCAAAATTCACTTTGTTCCCTCTCCATCTGAAGCTAGACGAGCACAGATATCCTCTCTGACTCTAAAAACTGTGACTGCTGTAGCTCTTCAGTACAAGCTGACAGACTGGGTGCTTTAACATTCAGCTCTCAGAACACAAAGCAACCAAGTGTTCAAGAGAATGGAATTCTGATCTCTAGAGTATCGATGAGAAATGAAAGTGAGGCAAAGTGTTTAATAATTGCATTCTACCCCAAAAAGCAAAATGACAAAAAAATCAATAAAACTGAAGTTCCTTTTCTAGTAGGTACCAGTTTGTGGTTGACTGGCTTTGTAAAAAATAAAAAGACAGATGACTTATTTGTGCCTTCAAAGCATTATTTATGCACCGATATGAACCTTGTGCGTCTTTGCTTCACAGCAGGGCAGCGATGGTCCCAGAGCTCCCCGGCTGGTCACCCAGCTTCACTTTACCAGCTGGCCAGACTTCGGAGTGCCATTCTCACCCATCGGCATGCTGAAATTCCTCAAGAAGGTCAAAGCTGTCAATCCATCCTACGCTGGACCTATTGTTGTGCACTGCAGGTAAAATGTGCAGTAAAAAGGAAGCCAGAAGAAGGCATCTGAGCACAGTTATATAAATCCGGTGTGAGTTGATGCATTTCATTGTTAGGATGCAGGAAAGACTTTTTCAGTGCTCATAGTTATGAGTAAAGGTAACAAATTTAATAAAAACTACAGTTAAGCCCATTGTGGATGAATAAAAATCCTTGCATAGGGTGTATATATGTTCCCTGACCAACCAGTGTTAAGCCCCACCAAAGAAATCTGCAGCCAACTGTAGCAACTGGTGCAACAGGTGCTCAGGGAGGTGGAACTGTTGTTCTTGAATGGGGCCCATTGAAAAGACCTCAACACCCCACCGTGGAATCCAAGCTCTGTGCTCCCAGAGGTGTCGTCTGCTGAAATGACCCCTGTAAATTTATTAGGGCTGTGCTTGGGCTTCAGAGGTGAAGTACTTCTACATATGGTTGTAGCTGTTCACAATTGACTTGTATGTTAAGAGAAATATAATAACTTGTGCCAAAAAAAAAAAAAGCGCTTAGAAAATGAAATGTTCAGGTGTTTGTGGTATGTATACATTCACTCCTGTGAAGGCTCTTGCACATGTAAATAAAATGTTACATTCAACGCTTCCCAACCACATTTTTCGGTGTTCTGTACACTTTGCTGTTTGTTACAGAGAAGACCTTGAGGCTTCTTGTTTGTGTTTCCACAGTGCCGGGGTTGGGCGGACTGGGACATTCATTGTCATTGACAGCATGATCGACATGATGCACATAGAACAGAGAGTGGATGTCTTTGGGTTTGTGAGCAGAATACGAGAACAGCGCTGTCAACTGATCCAGACAGATGTAAGTATTGACCCTCTCCGACCTGTTGTACCTTGGACTGACAGCTCAACTCGCTGCTCTGGTCGTGGCATAAACAAGCGAGGGCATAGGAAACAACAATGTCTGTGATGCAAAAATAGTGGGAAATAGTTTGGCAAACCAAAGCAACTACTTCTATAACTTCGTCTCGTCTTCCTCTTTCTTAGATGCAGTACTCCTTTATCTACCAGGCTCTGCTGGAGTACTATCTGTATGGAGATACAGAGCTAGATGTGTGCTCTCTGGAGGGCCATCTGCAGAGGCTTCACAACACCAGGGCTCCCCACGACAGGCTGGGCCTGGAGGAGGAGTTCAGGGTATGAAGAAAGAAGCTCTCTCTTAAACATTTCAGACAGTAATGAATCGTGCCCATCACCCTGCGCCCTGCATGGGTATATTTTCATGGAAAACTTGCCCAGGGTGCAGCTCTTGGCAGTAGTAACATAAATAACAATGCTTTGGATCAACTAAACTTTATAAGGCACCACCATCTGCCTCATAGAATTTACTGTAGCTCTGTGAAAATTTCACATTTTTGCTACAAAGTATCTTCACAGTTCCCTACACACTAGAAGGAATTATTCCCCAATGCCTCTTCTTCACCTCTTCTTCGTCTCTACCTTAATGTTTTTTGTCCAGCTTCTTGGCTTTTACTTGTTACAAGTATGGAAATGTTCCAGCATCATCTGTTTTTAAAAAGACTCACCAGCTTTATTAGCATTGTACTTTTCTATATGTACTTTTTCATCATTTCCGTCTGTGCGTGTTTTCTCCCATCAGAAGCTGACCAACGTTCGCATAATGAAGGAGAACATGAGAACTGGGAACCTTCCTGCCAACATGAAGAAGAACCGTGTGCTTCAGATCATTCCGTGTAAGGACTCACTCATACTCGGAACAGTTTCATAATACATCACATCTAAGTAACATCAAAGTATCACCCTGCTGGTGATTTTATAGATGCCGTACACAGATATCTGGATAATCAGCTCATGTCTCTGTGATCAGTGACATTTAAATTGGGCTTCTATCTTTACTTTATGTTGCAGTTGGAGTAGGAAAAGTAAGCCTGGGTACAACTTTTTACACTGAAAACAGATATAGACTGCAGCGCGTTTGGCCTTAATAACACAGCTAAAGTTTTAGCTCGGCTAGGATTTTTTTTTTTTTCGTCAGCCCTTTCAAAGTTTTATTTTATTAGGAATCACTTGTGAAAAGTTTCATTTTCCTTTTTTCTGTTTGCAGATGATTTCAACCGAGTAATACTCTCAGTGAAAAGAGGACAGGAGTTCACTGACTACATCAATGCCTCCTTTATTGATGTAAGCACTCCCTCACGACCTCCTGTATAGATTTCCCATAGAAGTATATATAAAGCTCATTGTTTCCTTTACAAACAATGCAAAATATTATGTTTGCTGCACTCTCAAGTGTTGTTTACCAGATGATCTGCCCTCCAGGGCTACAGGCAGAAGGACTATTTTATCGCAACCCAGGGCCCACTGTCTCACACAGTGGAGGACTTCTGGAGGATGGTGTGGGAGTGGAGATGCCATTCAATCGTTATGCTCACCGAACTCAAAGAGAGGGAGCAGGTACAGTATGGTGTTCTTGCAAAAGTACAGGTTGAAAAGCAGAGTTGAACATTTAAACCATGTTTTATTATTCAATTTTTCATATTTATTTTCCATACAGTTTGCATAATTGTCAATGTGTGTTGTGGTTTTGTCTTTATTAATTTTCATGTTACAATAACCAAACACTATATAAACCAGTTAACTGTAGCCTGTTTGCGTTTCCATTTGAACTCTTCAACCAGGAAAAGTGTTACCGGTATTGGCCATCAGAGGGCAGTGTAACATTTGGAGATTATACGGTGGAGCTGACTGGAGATACACAGTGTGAAACCTTCACTCTCAAAGACATGGTTCTCACCTACAGACCAGTGCGTAATGTTTAATTAAAACACTTAACAATATTAAAATTGACATTTCACTTGAACAAATTTCCCAACCTGTTTTCTTTGTGCTGTTATCATCAAAGCAAATTAAAGTTCATGTCATTTCATTCCATTTACATTTTTTAATTAGATGAAAATAACAATCAGATTTGCCCAACACCAGGAAA